>NW_028259158.1:1433250-1592500 GCF_977971745.1 Zootermopsis nevadensis
TGCGCTTCTGCTCCAACCTCTTCTTCTCTAGCACTACGGCCCTTTCAGTGTGTGAGCTTCTTCCAGAATTGGGTTGGTAGTCCGATGTGCACCCCCCCCCACCGTCCTCCATAAGTTTTTATTCCGGGTTCTTTCCCTTAGAAGGACTGGTTTCTCTATCCCTATGCAGCCCCTTCTACCTTTGGTTTTCTGTCAGGGTTTTCCTTCCCTTAGCCTTTGGGGATTCCTCCCCTACCCACAAGGCAGTGGGGGCACTGAGCTCATGTGGTATTTGATGGGTGTAGCCTGCCACCAGCTACACTCCCACGCTCTCCGGTCTTGCCGCCTCGGTCCGGGACTGCCCCTTATTCGCAGCTAACCCTCATATCACTATCCGCCACCTGTCGCCCGCCCAGTACCTGAGGCTCGCCCTGGCTTACGACTGAAATAAACAAACACGACGTTACGGATACGGATCCTACACATCTCCGTTACACTTTTTCGCCGAATGACCCTTCCGTGTAGACGTATTTACGTCAAAATCATTGCTTTATATTATGGAACTCTTAAGGTTCATTGTCGTGTTCAGATCATCCACCTACCTAAAGTCAATTGAATCTGTTAAATTTTGTGCGGTACATGTCTCAACCATCTCATACTCCTTGAATTAATCACTCTAAAATGTTAAATTGAATCATAAGTATGAAGTTCCCCATTGAGTAAGAAAGGGGTGGTTAGTTTTGTGTCTTATCCAAGTGTTTTAACCCTTGAATGCGCAGTATGACTTGAATGAGTATTATTATCAGTATCAGATTACCTTGTTGGTGTCAGTACGTCTTCTCTCACTTTTCTCCATTTCTTAAATAGTTTTCTGTCGCTGTTCGGAGACGATGTGCTGCTTGTAGAGCAGTGATCATGCGACTGGCTTCGTATTTGTTTATTTATTACGTTATTTGTTTACTCGGCATTGTTGTGTTTCTATACCAACACAACAATGCAGAGTATAAACAAATATCTGTTGACATTGTTTGAAGACGTCACCTTCTGTCACCGGTATCTAAAAGACAGACACAATTGAAAATATATAAATCACTTTATATTACTGTTAATTAAATTAAGCAATGAAGCTATAACACACCCATCACAGTTTCTAGAGTTCACCTCAGTGAACAATACAAAACACATACGAATGTGTTCAAGGTCTAAAATTTGGGTTTGTATTTTTCTGTGTTCATTGTACACGATTTTCAGATTCCGTAATACTACAGATTCAGAAATATAAGATATGAAATGTTGACAGATGAACCACGGTTCCGGAGAATCTGACGTAAATACGTCTCTATAATGTAATGTAATGTAATAATTCTTACATAAGATAAGTACCTGTGATATTCTAAAACGTTTTTACCAGCACAAAATTATCTATTCTACGACGCACTTATTCTACAGCCGATTCACAGCTCAGCGCTTTCCGCAATAACGAAAGCGGATTGTTGACGGCAGTAATGTAACACAACAATGCCGAGTAAAGAGATCACGTAACAATTAGTTTCTTAGATAACATAACTTCATTGTTATATTACCTGGGAAACGTCAAACTTCATTGATATGTTACCTGGGAAACGTCAAACTTCACTGATATGTTACCTGGGAAACGTCATCTGTTTATCAACAAATAAACAATGGTTACCTACATAGTTACCTTACATTACATTACATTACATTCATCTACCACAGACCCATCTTAAGCGTAACTAATTCAATTTAAATAAGCAATGTCTTAATCAAACTTTACTCGATTGTAAAGCAGGTGTGACGTATTTACGTCAAATTATCCGGAACCATGGTTCCACTGACAACTTTTTACATGCAAAACAAATTAATTAGAATAATGGCCGGTGTCAAAAGCAGGGTATCTTGTAGAAAATTATTTCGTAAATTTAATATACTTCCACTTGCAAGTGAATTTATACTCTGCTGTCTATCATGTGTGGTGGAAAACTTAGATAAATTTAAAAGAAATACAGATGTACATAATTTAAATACAAGATGGAAACATGATCTCTATGTGCCAAATCCTAACCTTACTAAATATCAAAAAGGAGTCTACCATACAGGTATCAAGTTATTTAATAATCTTCCACCAACAAATTAAAAGTCTACAATTATGCTATAAAGGTATTCAAGCCTGCATTGAAATATTACCTCTTCACTCACTCTTACTATTCCGTAGATGCTTTCATCTCTGCTGAAAGTTTTTAAGCTTTATGTATATCTGTAATCTATACGTAAAGCAAGTTTTGCATTTCTTTTTAAAATTTAAAATTCTGAGGTTTTTGTATATTAATTTGTTAAAATCTTGAGTAAAAAACTAAACTACCCCCCCCCCCCCCAAAGAGGTGGTTAATTTTGTGTCTTACTCAAGTCTTTTAACCCCTTCCTTTCATTGTATTTATCGCCTAAATATAATTTAAACACAGAGGCGTCAGTTTTCGTAAGCAGTTTGACTCGAATGAGTATTCTTATCAGTATCAGATTACCTTGTTGGTGTTAGTACGTCTTCTCTCACTTTTCTCCATTTCTTAAATAGTTTTCTGTCGCTGTTCGGAGACGATGTGCTGCTTGTAGAGCAGTGATCATGCGACTGGCTTGGTATTTATTTATTACGTTATTTGTTTACTCGGCATTGTTGTGTTTCTATACCAACACAACAATACAGAGTATAAACAAATATCTGTTGCCATTGTTTGAAGACGTCACCTTCTGTCACCGGGATATAAAAGACACACAATTGAAAATATATAAATCACTTTTATATTACTGTTAATTAAATTAAGCAATGAAGCTATAACACACCCAACAGTTATTTACCATCACAGTTTCTAGAGTTCACCTCAGTGAACAATACAAAACACATACGGATGTGTTCAAGGTCGTATTTTTCTATGTTCATTGTACACGATTTTCAGATTCTGTAATACTACAGATATAGAAATATAAGATATGAAATGTTGACAGATGAACCACGGTTCCGGAGAATCTGACGTAAATACGTCTCTATAATGTAATGTAATGTAATAATTCTTACATAAGATAAGTACCTGTGATATTCTAAAACGTTTTTACCAGCACAAAATTATCTATTCTACGACGCACTTATTCTACAAGCGATTCACAGCTAAGCTCTTTCCTCAATAACGAAAGCAGATTGTTGACGGCGGTAATGTAACACAACAATGCCGATTAAACAGATCACGTAGCAATTAGTTTCTTAGGTAACATAACCATTGTTATGTTACCTGGGAAACGTCAAACTTCATTGATATGTTACCTGGGAAACGTCAAACTTCATTGATATGTTACCTGGGAAACGTCATCTGTTTATCAACAAATAAACAACAATGGTTACCTACATAGTTACCTTACATTACATTACATTACATTCATCTACCACAGACCCATCTTAAGCGTAACTAATTCAAGTTAAATAAGCAATGTCTTAATCAAACTTTACTCGATTGTAAAACAGGTGTGACGTATTTACGTCAAATTATCCGGAACCATGGTTCCACTGACAACTTTTTACATGCAAAACAAATTAATTGGAATAATGGCCGGTGTCAAAAGCAGGGTATCTTGTAGAAAATTATTTCGTAAATTTAATATACTTCCACTTGCAAGTGAATTTATACTCTGCTGTCTATCATGTGTGGTGGAAAACTTAGATAAATTTAAAAGAAATACAGATGTACATAATTTAAATACAAGATGGAAACATGATCTCTATGTGCCAAATCCTAACCTTACTAAATATCAAAAAGGAGTCTACCATACAGGTATCAAGTTATTTAATAATCTTCCAACAACAGTTAAAAGTCTTAGTTATTATATAAAGGTATTCAAGCCTGCATTGAAATATTACCTCTTCACTCACTCTTACTATTCCGTAGATGCTTTCATCTCTGCTGAAATTTTTTAAGCTTTATGTATATCTATAATCTATACGTAAAGCAAGTTTTGCATTTCTTTTTAAAATTTAAAATTCTGAGGTTTTTGTATATTAATTTGTTAAAATCTTGAGTAAAAAACTAAACTAACCCCCCCCCCCCCCAAAGGGATGGTTAATTTTGTGTCTTACTCAAGTCTTTTAACCCCTTCCTTTCATTGTATTTATCGCCTAAACATAATTTAAACAAAGAGGCGTCAGTTTTCGTAAGCAGTTTGACTTGAATGAGTATTATTATCAGTATCAGATTACCTTCTCTCACTTTTCTTCATTTCTTAAATAGTTTTCTGTCGCTGTTCGGAGACGATGTGCTGCTTGTAGAGCAGTGATCATGCGACTGGCTTGGTATTTGTTTATTTATTACGTTATTTGTTTACTCGGCATTGTTGTGTTTCTATACCAACACAACAATGCAGAGTATAAACAAATATCTGTTGCCATTGTTTGAAGACGTCACCTTCTGTCACCGGGATCTAAAAGACACACAATTGAAAATATATAAATCACTTTTATATTACTGTTAATTAAATTAAGCAATGAAGCTATAACACACCCATCACAGTTTCTAGAGTTCACCTCAGTGAACAATACAAAACACATACGGATGTGTTCAAGGTCGTATTTTTCTGTGTTCATTGTACACGATTTTCAGATTCTGTAATACTACAGATTCAGAAATATAAGATATGAAATGTTGACAGAGGAACTACGGTTCCGGAGAATCTGACGTAAATACGTCTCTATAATGTAATGTAATGTAATAATTCTTACATAAGATAAGTACCTGTGATATTCTAAAACGTTTTTACCAGCACAAAATTATCTATTCTACGACACACTTATTCTACAGCCGATTCACAGCTCAGTTCTTTCCGCAATAACGAAAGCGGATTGTTGACGGCAGTAATGTAACACAACAATGCCGAGTAAACAGATCACGTAGCAATTAGTTTCTTAGGTAACATAACCATTGTTATGTTACCTGGGAAACGTCAAACTTCATTGATATGTTACCTGGGAAACGTCAAACTTCATTGATATGTTACCTGGAAAACGTCAAACTTCATTGATATGTTACCTGGGAAACGTCATCTGTTTATCAACAAATAAACAACAATGGTTACCTACATAGTTACCTTACATTACATTACATTACATTCATCTACCACAGACCCATCTTAAGCGTAACTAATTCAAGTTAAATAAGCAATGTCTTAATCAAACTTTACTCGATTGTAAAGCAAGTGTGACGTATTTACGTCAAATTATCCGGAACCATGGTTCCACTGACAACTTTTTACATGCAAAACAAATTAATTAGAATAATGGCCGGTGTCAAAAGCATTGTATCTTGTAGAAAATTATTTCGTAAATTTAATATACTTCCACTTGCAAGTGAATTTATACTCTGCTGTCTATCATGTGTGGTGGAAAACTTAGATAAATTTAAAAGAAATACAGATGTACATAATTTAAATACAAGATGGAAACGTGATCTCTATGTGCCAAATCCTAACCTTACTAAATATCAAAAAGGAGTCTACTATACAGGTATCAAGTTGTTTAATAATCTTCCAACAGTTAAAAGTCTAAGTTATTATATAAAGGTATAAGCCTGCATTGAAATATTACCTCTTCACTCACTCTTACTATTCCGTAGATGCTTTCATCTCTGCTGAACATTTTTAAGCTTTATGTATAGCTATAATCTATACGTAAAGCAAGTTTTGCATTTCTTTTTAAAATTTAGAATTCTGAGGTTTTTGTATATTAATTTGTTAAAATCTTGAGTAAGAAACTAAACTAACCCCCCCCCCCCCTTCGGAGGGTTTTTTTTGTGTCTTACTCAAGTCTTTTAACCCCTTCCTTTCATTGTATTTATCGCCTAAATATAATTTAAACACAGAGGCGTCAGTTTTCGTAAGCAGTTTGACTTGAATGAGTATTATTATCAGTATCAGATTACCTTCTCTCACTTTTCTCCATTTCTTAAATAGTTTTCTGTCGCTGTTCGGAGACGATGTGCTGCTTGTAGAGCAGTGATAATGCGACTGGCTTGGTATTTTTTGATTTCTTTGTTGTGAAGTGTTATTTGTTTACTCGGCATTGTTGTGTTTCTATACCAACACAACAATGCAGAGTATAAACAAATATCTGTTGACATTGTTTGAAGACGTCATTTCCTGAAGACAACGAAAATCACAAATTTTTATAGTAGAAGACTAGAGCAGGGCGCTCCTTCCGGAGCGCGTTCTCTAATCTGATATTCTACGTCTTTACGTCGCTGTTCTTGTTCAGTCAACTTTCTACGTCCATCCCCACCCTTGCAAATCTTCGTCTTAAAATCGATCATAATAGTTTTCGTAATCGTAATATATCGAATGAGGATCAGTTTACCTTGTGAAGTTGTTGGAGTTGGTACTTCAAATACTTGATGACGTCTTCTTTCGCTTTTCTGATGTTTTAAGCCAACTGTCAGTCGATAATCAAGATTGCGGTCTGCTGCTTCTGGAGCAGTGATAATGCGACTGGCTTGATATTTTTTGATTTCTTTGTTGTGAAGCGTTATTTGTTTACTCGGCATTGTTGTGTTTCTATACCAACACAACAATGCAGAGTATAAACAAATATCTGTTGACATTGTTGATTGATGACGACGAAATCACAAATTTTTATAGTAAAAATAAAAAAAAGATATTTCAGCTACCACAGACCCATCTTAAGCGTAACTAATTCAGGTTAAATAAGCAAAGTCTTAATCAAACTTATCTCAATTGTACAGCATGTATGAAGGGAATATTTAGAATAAAGCCAATATATAAACTTCCTTTCCGTAAAGACGTATTTACGTCAAATTCTCCGGAACCGTGGTTCCACTATCACTTTCATTTTTTTTTTTGGTGGGGGGGGGGGTGTCTACTCGGTCGTGACTCTGCGTATGCACTTTCGGTGCCCACAACGAAGCTGAAAGCCAGGGCTGGGGCTCCGACGTGCTGGGAGTGGTGACGAACTCCTGTAATCCAACTACTTAGAGGCTAAGTGTTGAGAAATGACTTGAGGTTGGGAGTTCTGGTGTTCTGTGTCCCACAGCTAAGCTCGGTATCAATATGGACACCCTGGGGGGAGCCCGGGGTGGCCAGGTTGTTTAAGGAGGGGTGGATCGGGCCAGAGAGGAAACTCACCCGTATGATGCTGTAATGGGATCGCGCATGAAGACTGGGAGCTGCTTTAGAGCAGACCGGAAGTCACCTGTGATCGGAGCTACCGGCACCTGTACTACGACAACCCCGGCCCTGGGATTTTTTTTTTTTTTTTTGGGGGGGGGAGGATGAGCCATGTCTCATGGCTCGAGTAGCCTATCTGCTCTCTCGAAGTTCTTTGGAGTCGGCGGCTTCGAGACCCAGATGAGACAGCAGGGCAGACAGTCTGTGTGTGTGTGTGTCCGCCGGGCAGAGAACGACTCAGCTTGGAGACAGATAGGTCTGATATTTTTTGGGTTGTAACCCCCTACCGGAGCCTGAGCCTTGGGAGTTTGTTCTCCTTTTGAATTTATATATATTTTTATTAAATATCCCTTGTTGTTTAATCGGGGGTTCATTTATTAAGTTTTTTGGCTTAACCGCTATTACCATCCCACAACCGTACCACCTCCCGGCCTGGGATAATTTGGTCCAGTCACGAGAGCCAGTAGGGCTGAATTGCCACCTCACAGATTTTGCAATTATGGAGAAGAATGTTCATTCCAAATTAAAACAAATATATTCTGCAGAGAACTTGTGAGACCTACTGATGTTTTAATACTCCAATTTATATGATGAACTATCATTATTTATAAATTAACAATCATTCCATTTATTTAACTATTTCCATGCATAATTTATGAAATTTAACTTTAAATTCACATAATCTGTATGTATGCTTTTTAACCTATGAAAAAGCATTTTTTAAATATATATCATAATAGAAAATTTCAAAGCCTAACTCCACTAATCAAACATAAAAATGAAAACTAAAAACTAAAAGGTAGATTTCCTGTTCCACATTCTAATAAATATGAAATCTGAATATTCTTCAAACATGGCCACTCTCCAGCAATAAAACTTGGTTTCTGGAGACCACAGCCGAAAATTGGAAGAAATCTGTACAATATTTATGACAATGGAAATAAAACAATTATATCAATTATTTATTTTAATCCGTCTGATCACAATATAATTTTATTTAAAATTTATTATAATTAAGATAATAAAATATCATTCATATTCCTTATCGATTGATCGATTTACATTTCGGAACAAACAAACAAACAAAACAATTACTTCTTTAAAACAGGGAAGGAAAACCCTGACAGAAAACCAAGGGTTGAAGGGGCTGCATAGGAAAAGAGAAACCAATCCTTCTAAGGGAAAGAACCCGGAATAAAAACTTCTGGAGGACTGTGGGGGTTGGACATCGGACTAAGAACCCAATTCTGGAAGAAGCTGACACACTGAAAGGGCCGTAGTGGTAAAGAAGAAGAAGAAGGACATGTAATGAATATCGAAACTTTCATTAGGTTTGTACGTCTTCCTCCTCTGTGTGTGTGTGTGCGTGTGCGCGCGCGCTTGGGTGTGTGTGTGGCGTGTGGGGCGTCTGGGGCGTGGTGTGGGGGTGGTGTCTTGTCGTGTGGTGTGGTGTGGTGTGGTGTGGTGTGGTGTGCAGTCGTGTAGTGTCGTGTCGTGTGGTGTGCTGACGTGTCGCGTGGTGTGTCGTCTCGTGTGGCGTCGTCTCGTGTGGCGTCGTCTCGTGTGGCGTCGTCTCGTGTGGCGTCCTCTCGTGTGGCGTCGTGTCGTGTCGTGTGGCGTCGTCTCGTGTGGCGTCGTCTCGTGTCGTGTGGTGTCGGCCCACACCACAGTACACCACACGACACGACAGCACACGACGACACGACACGACGCGACACGACTGCAGAACACACCACACAACACACCAAACCACACGATACAACACGACAGGACACCAGGCCCCACACGCCCCACGCCCCACGCCACATACACACACCCAAACGCTCGCGCGCGCACGCAGACACACACAAAGGAAGAATACATACAAACAAAATGAAAGTTTCGAATTTCTTCATTACATGTGCGCTTCTGCTCCAACCTCTTCTTCTCTAGCACTACGGCCCTTTCAGTGTGTGAGCTTCCAGAATTGGGTTGGTAGTCCGATGTGCACCCCCCCCCCCACCGTCCTCCATAAGTTTTTATTCCGGGTTCTTTCCCTTAGAAGGACTGGTTTCTCTATCCCTATGCAGCCCCTTCTACCTTTGGTTTTCTGTCAGGGTTTTCCTTCCCTTAGCCTTTGGGGATTCCTCCCCTACCCACAAGGCAGTGGGGGCACTGAGCTCATGTGGTATTTGATGGGTGTAGCCTGCCACCAGCTACACTCCCACGCTCTCCGGTCTTGCCGCCTCGGTCCGGGACTGCCCCTTATTCGCAGCTAACCCTCATATCACTATCCGCCACCTGTCGCCCGCCCAGTACCTGAGGCTCGCCCTGGATTACGACTGAAATAAACAAACACGACGTTACGGATACGGATCCTACACATCTCCGTTACACTTTTTCGCCGAATGACCCTTCCGTGTAGACGTATTTACGTCAAAATCATTGCTTTATATTATGGAACTCTTAAGGTTCATTGTCGTGTTCGTATCATCCACCTACCTAAAGTCAATTGAATCTGTTAAATTTTGTGCGGTACATGTCTCAACCATCTCATACTCCTTGAATTAATCACTCTAAAATGTTAAATTGAATCATAAGTATGAAGTTCCCCATTGAGTAAGAAACTAAACTAACCCCCCCCCCAAAGGGGTGGTTAGTTTTGTGTCTTATCCAAGTGTTTTAACCCTTGAATGCGCAGTATGACTTGAATGAGTATTATTATCAGTATCAGATTACCTTGTTGGTGTCAGTACGTCTTCTCTCACTTTTCTCCATTTCTTAAATAGTTTTCTGTCGCTGTTCGGAGACGATGTGCTGCTTGTAGAGCAGTGATCATGCGACTGGCTTGGTATTTGTTTATTTATTACGTTATTTGTTTACTCGGCATTGTTGTGTTTCTATACCAACACAACAATGCAGAGTATAAACAAATATCTGTTGACATTGTTTGAAGACGTCACCTTCTGTCACCGGTATCTAAAAGACAGACACAATTGAAAATATATAAATCACTTTATATTACTGTTAATTAAATTAAGCAATGAAGCTATAACACACCCATCACAGTTTCTAGAGTTCACCTCAGTGAACAATACAAAACACATACGAATGTGTTCAAGGTCTAAAATTTGGGTTTGTATTTTTCTGTGTTCATTGTACACGATTTTCAGATTCCGTAATACTACAGATTCAGAAATATAAGATATGAAATGTTGACAGATGAACCACGGTTCCGGAGAATCTGACGTAAATACGTCTCTATAATGTAATGTAATGTAATAATTCTTACATAAGATAAGTACCTGTGATATTCTAAAACGTTTTTACCAGCACAAAATTATCTATTCTACGACGCACTTATTCTACAGCCGATTCACAGCTCAGCGCTTTCCGCAATAACGAAAGCGGATTGTTGACGGCAGTAATGTAACACAACAATGCCGAGTAAAGAGATCACGTAACAATTAGTTTCTTAGATAACATAACTTCATTGTTATATTACCTGGGAAACGTCAAACTTCATTGATATGTTACCTGGGAAACGTCAAACTTCATTGATATGTTACCTGGGAAACGTCATCTGTTTATCAACAAATAAACAATGGTTACCTACATAGTTACCTTACATTACATTACATTACATTCATCTACCACAGACCCATCTTAAGCGTAACTAATTCAATTTAAATAAGCAATGTCTTAATCAAACTTTACTCGATTGTAAAGCAGGTGTGACGTATTTACGTCAAATTATCCGAAACCATGGTTCCACTGACAACTTTTTACATGCAAAACAAATTAATTAGAATAATGGCCGGTGTCAAAAGCAGGGTATCTTGTAGAAAATTATTTCGTAAATTTAATATACTTCCACTTGCAAGTGAATTTATACTCTGCTGTCTATCATGTGTGGTGGAAAACTTTGATAAATTTAAAAGAAATACAGATGTACATAATTTAAATACAAGATGGAAACATGATCTCTATGTGCCAAATCCTAACCTTACTAAATATCAAAAAGGAGTCTACCATACAGGTATCAAGTTATTTAATAATCTTCCACCAACAAATTAAAAGTCTACAATTATGCTATAAAGGTATTCAAGCCTGCATTGAAATATTACCTCTTCACTCACTCTTACTATTCCGTAGATGCTTTCATCTCTGCTGAAATTTTTTAAGCTTTATGTATATCTATAATCTATACGTAAAGCAAGTTTTGCATTTCTTTTTAAAATTTAAAATTCTGAGGTTTTTGTATATTAATTTGTTAAAATCTTGAGTAAAAAACTAAACTAACCCCCCCCCCCCAAAGGGATGGTTAATTTTGTGTCTTACTCAAGTCTTTTAACCCCTTCCTTTCATTGTATTTATCGCCTAAACATAATTTAAACAAAGAGGCGTCAGTTTTCGTAAGCAGTTTGACTTGAATGAGTATTATTATCAGTATCAGATTACCTTCTCTCACTTTTCTTCATTTCTTAAATAGTTTTCTGTCGCTGTTCGGAGACGATGTGCTGCTTGTAGAGCAGTGATCATGCGACTGGCTTGGTATTTGTTTATTTATTACGTTATTTGTTTACTCGGCATTGTTGTGTTTCTATACCAACACAACAATGCAGAGTATAAACAAATATCTGTTGCCATTGTTTGAAGACGTCACCTTCTGTCACCGGTATCTAAAAGACAGACACAATTGAAAATATATAAATCACTTTATATTACTGTTAATTAAATTAAGCAATGAAGCTATAACACACCCATCACAGTTTCTAGAGTTCACCTCAGTGAACAATACAAAACACATACGGATGTGTTCAAGGTCGTATTTTTCTGTGTTCATTGTACACGATTTTCAGATTCTGTAATACTACAGATTCAGAAATATAAGATATGAAATGTTGACAGAGGAACTACGGTTCCGGAGAATCTGACGTAAATACGTCTCTATAATGTAATGTAATGTAATAATTCTTACATAAGATAAGTACCTGTGATATTCTAAAACGTTTTTACCAGCACAAAATTATCTATTCTACGACGCACTTATTCTACAGCCGATTCACAGCTCAGTTCTTTCCGCAATAACGAAAGCGGATTGTTGACGGCAGTAATGTAACACAACAATGCCGAGTAAAGAGATCACGTCACAATTAGTTTCTTAGATAACATAACTTCATTGTTATATTACCTGGGAAACGTCAAACTTCATTGATATGTTATTTGGAAAACGTCAAACTTCATTGATATGTTACCTGGGAAACGTCATCTGTTTATCAACAAATAAACAACAATGGTTACCTACATAGTTACCTTACATTACATTACATTACATTCATCTACCACAGACCCATCTTAAGCGTAACTAATTCAAGTTAAATAAGCAATGTCTTAATCAAACTTTACTCGATTGTAAAGCAAGTGTGACGTATTTACGTCAAATTATCCGGAACCATGGTTCCACTGACAACTTTTTACATGCAAAACAAATTAATTAGAATAATGGCCGGTGTCAAAAGCATTGTATCTTGTAGAAAATTATTTCGTAAATTTAATATACTTCCACTTGCAAGTGAATTTATACTCTGCTGTCTATCATGTGTGGTGGAAAACTTAGATAAATTTAAAAGAAATACAGATGTACATAATTTAAATACAAGATGGAAACGTGATCTCTATGTGCCAAATCCTAACCTTACTAAATATCAAAAAGGAGTCTACTATACAGGTATCAAGTTGTTTAATAATCTTCCAACAGTTAAAAGTCTAAGTTATTATATAAAGGTATAAGCCTGCATTGAAATATTACCTCTTCACTCACTCTTACTATTCCGTAGATGCTTTCATCTCTGCTGAACATTTTTAAGCTTTATGTATAGCTATAATCTATACGTAAAGCAAGTTTTGCATTTCTTTTTAAAATTTAGAATTCTGAGGTTTTTGTATATTAATTTGTTAAAATCTTGAGTAAGAAACTAAACTAACCCCCCCCCCCCTTCGGAGGGTTTTTTTTGTGTCTTACTCAAGTCTTTTAACCCCTTCCTTTCATTGTATTTATCGCCTAAATATAATTTAAACACAGAGGCGTCAGTTTTCGTAAGCAGTTTGACTTGAATGAGTATTATTATCAGTATCAGATTACCTTCTCTCACTTTTCTCCATTTCTTAAATAGTTTTCTGTCGCTGTTCGGAGACGATGTGCTGCTTGTAGAGCAGTGATAATGCGACTGGCTTGGTATTTTTTGATTTCTTTGTTGTGAAGTGTTATTTGTTTACTCGGCATTGTTGTGTTTCTATACCAACACAACAATGCAGAGTATAAACAAATATCTGTTGACATTGTTTGAAGACGTCATTTCCTGAAGACAACGAAAATCACAAATTTTTATAGTAGAAGACTAGAGCAGGGCGCTCCTTCCGGAGCGCGTTCTCTAATCTGATATTCTACGTCTTTACGTCGCTGTTCTTGTTCAGTCAACTTTCTACGTCCATCCCCACCCTTGCAAATCTTCGTCTTAAAATCGATCATAATAGTTTTCGTAATCGTAATATATCGAATGAGGATCAGTTTACCTTGTGAAGTTGTTGGAGTTGGTACTTCAAATACTTGATGACGTCTTCTTTCGCTTTTCTGATGTTTTAAGCCAACTGTCAGTCGATAATCAAGATTGCGGTCTGCTGCTTCTGGAGCAGTGATAATGCGACTGGCTTGATATTTTTTGATTTCTTTGTTGTGAAGCGTTATTTGTTTACTCGGCATTGTTGTGTTTCTATACCAACACAACAATGCAGAGTATAAACAAATATCTGTTGACATTGTTGATTGATGACGACGAAATCACAAATTTTTATAGTAAAAATAAAAAAAAGATATTTCAGCTACCACAGACCCATCTTAAGCGTAACTAATTCAGGTTAAATAAGCAAAGTCTTAATCAAACTTATCTCAATTGTACAGCATGTATGAAGGGAATATTTAGAATAAAGCCAATATATAAACTTCCTTTCCGTAAAGACGTATTTACGTCAAATTCTCCGGAACCGTGGTTCCACTATCACTTTCATTTTTTTTTTTGGTGGGGGGGGGGGTGTCTACTCGGTCGTGACTCTGCGTATGCACTTTCGGTGCCCACAACGAAGCTGAAAGCCAGGGCTGGGGCTCCGACGTGCTGGGAGTGGTGACGAACTCCTGTAATCCAACTACTTAGAGGCTAAGTGTTGAGAAATGACTTGAGGTTGGGAGTTCTGGTGTTCTGTGTCCCACAGCTAAGCTCGGTATCAATATGGACACCCTGGGGGGAGCCCGGGGTGGCCAGGTTGTTTAAGGAGGGGTGGATCGGGCCAGAGAGGAAACTCACCCGTATGATGCTGTAATGGGATCGCGCATGAAGACTGGGAGCTGCTTTAGAGCAGACCGGAAGTCACCTGTGATCGGAGCTACCGGCACCTGTACTACGACAACCCCGGCCCTGGGATTTTTTTTTTTTTTTTTTTTGGGGGGGGAGGATGAGCCATGTCTCATGGCTCGAGTAGCCTATCTGCTCTCTCGAAGTTCTTTGGAGTCGGCGGCTTCGAGACCCAGATGAGACAGCAGGGCAGACAGTCTGTGTGTGTGTGTGTCCGCCGGGCAGAGAACGACTCAGCTTGGAGACAGATAGGTCTGATATTTTTTGGGTTGTAACCCCCTACCGGAGCCTGAGCCTTGGGAGTTTGTTCTCCTTTTGAATTTATATATATTTTTATTAAATATCCCTTGTTGTTTAATCGGGGGTTCATTTATTAAGTTTTTTGGCTTAACCGCTATTACCATCCCACAACCGTACCACCTCCCGGCCTGGGATAATTTGGTCCAGTCACGAGAGCCAGTAGGGCTGAATTGCCACCTCACAGATTTTGCAATTATGGAGAAGAATGTTCATTCCAAATTAAAACAAATATATTCTGCAGAGAACTTGTGAGACCTACTGATGTTTTAATACTCCAATTTATATGATGAACTATCATTATTTATAAATTAACAATCATTCCATTTATTTAACTATTTCCATGCATAATTTATCAAATTTAACTTTAAATTCACATAATCTGTATGTATGCTTTTTAACCTATGAAAAAGCATTTTTTAAATATATATCATAATAGAAAATTTCAAAGCCTAACTCCACTAATCAAACATAAAAATGAAAACTAAAAACTAAAAGGTAGATTTCCTGTTCCACATTCTAATAAATATGAAATCTGAATATTCTTCAAACATGGCCACTCTCCAGCAATAAAACTTGGTTTCTGGAGACCACAGCCCAAAATTGGAAGAAATCTGTACAATATTTATGACAATGGAAATAAAACAATTATATCAATTATTTATTTTAATCCGTCTGATCACAATATAATTTTATTTAAAATTTATTATAATTAAGATAATAAAATATCATTCATATTCCTTATCGATTGATCGATTTACATTTCGGAACAAACAAACAAACAAAACAATTACTTCTTTAAAACAGGGAAGGAAAACCCTGACAGAAAACCAAGGGTTGAAGGGGCTGCATAGGAAAAGAGAAACCAATCCTTCTAAGGGAAAGAACCCGGAATAAAAACTTCTGGAGGACTATGGGGGTTGGACATCGGGCTAAGAACCCAATTCTGGAAGAAGCTGACACACTGAAAGGGCCGTAGTGGTAAAGAAGAAGAAGAAGGACATGTAATGAATATCGAAACTTTCATTAGGTTTGTACGTCTTCCTCCTCTGTGTGTGTGTGTGCGTGTGCGCGCGCGCTTGGGTGTGTGTGTGGCGTGTGGGGCGTCTGGGGCGTGGTGTGGGGGTGGTGTCTTGTCGTGTGGTGTGGTGTGGTGTGGTGTGGTGTGCAGTCGTGTAGTGTCGTGTCGTGTGGTGTGCTGACGTGTCGCGTGGTGTGTCGTCTCGTGTGGCGTCGTCTCGTGTGGCGTCGTCTCGTGTGGCGTCGTCTCGTGTGGCGTCGTCTCGTGTGGCGTCGTCTCGTGTGGCGTCCTCTCGTGTGGCGTCGTGTCGTGTGGCGTCGTGTCGTGTGGCGTCGTCTCGTGTGGCGTCGTCTCGTGTCGTGTGGTGTCGGCCCACACCACAGTACACCACACGACACGACAGCACACGACGACACGACACGACGCGACACGACTGCAGAACACACCACACAACACACCAAACCACACGATACAACACGACAGGACACCAGGCCCCACACGCCCCACGCCCCACGCCACATACACACACCCAAACGCTCGCGCGCGCACGCAGACACACACAAAGGAAGAATACATACAAACAAAATGAAAGTTTCGAATTTCTTCATTACATGTGCGCTTCTGCTCCAACCTCTTCTTCTCTAGCACTACGGCCCTTTCAGTGTGTGAGCTTCTTCCAGAATTGGGTTGGTAGTCCGATGTGCACCCCCCCCACCGTCCTCCATAAGTTTTTATTCCGGGTTCTTTCCCTTAGAAGGACTGGTTTCTCTATCCCTATGCAGCCCCTTCTACCCTTGGTTTTCTGTCAGGGTTTTCCTTCCCTTAGCCTTTGGGGATTCCTCCCCTACCCACAAGGCAGTGGGGGCACTGAGCTCATGTGGTATTTGATGGGTGTAGCCTGCCACCAGCTACACTCCCACGCTCTCCGGTCTTGCCGCCTCGGTCCGGGACTGCCCCTTATTCGCAGCTAACCCTCATATCACTATCCGCCACCTGTCGCCCGCCCAGTACCTGAGGCTCGCCCTGGATTACGACTGAAATAAACAAACACGACGTTACGGATACGGATCCTACACATCTCCGTTACACTTTTTCGCCGAATGACCCTTCCGTGTAGACGTATTTACGTCAAAATCATTGCTTTATATTATGGAACTCTTAAGGTTCATTGTCGTGTTCAGATCATCCACCTACCTAAAGTCAATTGAATCTGTTAAATTTTGTGCGGTACATGTCTTAACCATCTCATACTCCTTGAATTAATCACTCTAAAATGTTAAATTGAATCATAAGTATGAAGTTCCCCATTGAGTAAGAAACTAAACTAACCCCCCCCCAAAGGGGTGGTTAGTTTTGTGTCTTATCCAAGTGTTTTAACCCTTGAATGCGCAGTATGACTTGAATGAGTATTCTTATCAGTATCAGATTACCTTGTTGGTGTTAGTACGTCTTCTCTCACTTTTCTTCATTTCTTAAATAGTTTTCTGTCGCTGTTCGGAGACGATGTGCTGCTTGTAGAGCAGTGATCATGCGACTGGCTTGGTATTTGTTTATTTATTACGTTATTTGTTTACTCGGCATTGTTGTGTTTCTATACCAACACAACAATGCAGAGTATAAACAAATATCTGTTGCCATTGTTTGAAGACGTCACCTTCTGTCACCGGGATCTAAAAGACACACAATTGAAAATATATAAATCACTTTTATATTACTGTTAATTAAATTAAGCAATGAAGCTATAACACACCCATCACAGTTTCTAGAGTTCACCTCAGTGAACAATACAAAACACATACGGATGTGTTCAAGGTCGTATTTTTCTGTGTTCATTGTACACGTTTTTCAGATTCTGTAATACTACAGATTCAGAAATATAAGATATGAAATGTTGACAGAGGAACTACGGTTCCGGAGAATCTGACGTAAATACGTCTCTATAATGTAATGTAATGTAATAATTCTTACATAAGATAAGTACCTGTGATATTCTAAAACGTTTTTACCAGCACAAAATTATCTATTCTACGACGCACTTATTCTACAGCCGATTCACAGCTCAGTTCTTTCCGCAATAACGAAAGCGGATTGTTGACGGCAGTAATGTAACACAACAATGCCGAGTAAACAGATCACGTAGCAATTAGTTTCTTAGGTAACATAACCATTGTTATGTTACCTGGGAAACGTCAAACTTCATTGATATGTTACCTGGGAAACGTCAAACTTCATTGATATGTTACCTGGAAAACGTCAAACTTCATTGATATGTTACCTGGGAAACGTCATCTGTTTATCAACAAATAAACAACAATGGTTACCTACATAGTTACCTTACATTACATTACATTACATTCATCTACCACAGACCCATCTTAAGCGTAACTAATTCAAGTTAAATAAGCAATGTCTTAATCAAACTTTACTCGATTGTAAAGCAAGTGTGACGTATTTACGTCAAATTATCCGGAACCATGGTTCCACTGACAACTTTTTACATGCAAAACAAATTAATTAGAATAATGGCCGGTGTCAAAAGCATTGTATCTTGTAGAAAATTATTTCGTAAATTTAATATACTTCCACTTGCAAGTGAATTTATACTCTGCTGTCTATCATGTGTGGTGGAAAACTTAGATAAATTTAAAAGAAATACAGATGTACATAATTTAAATACAAGATGGAAACGTGATCTCTATGTGCCAAATCCTAACCTTACTAAATATCAAAAAGGAGTCTACTATACAGGTATCAAGTTGTTTAATAATCTTCCAACAGTTAAAAGTCTAAGTTATTATATAAAGGTATAAGCCTGCATTGAAATATTACCTCTTCACTCACTCTTACTATTCCGTAGATGCTTTCATCTCTGCTGAACATTTTTAAGCTTTATGTATAGCTATAATCTATACGTAAAGCAAGTTTTGCATTTCTTTTTAAAATTTAGAATTCTGAGGTTTTTGTATATTAATTTGTTAAAATCTTGAGTAAGAAACTAAACTAACCCCCCCCCCTTCGGAGGGTTTTTTTTTGTGTCTTACTCAAGTCTTTTAACCCCTTCCTTTCATTGTATTTATCGCCTAAATATAATTTAAACACAGAGGCGTCAGTGTTCGTAAGCAGTTTGACTTGAATGAGTATTATTATCAGTATCAGATTACCTTCTCTCACTTTTCTCCATTTCTTAAATAGTTTTCTGTCGCTGTTCGGAGACGATGTGCTGCTTGTAGAGCAGTGATAATGCGACTGGCTTGGTATTTTTTGATTTCTTTGTTGTGAAGTGTTATTTGTTTACTCGGCATTGTTGTGTTTCTATACCAACACAACAATGCAGAGTATAAACAAATATCTGTTGACATTGTTTGAAGACGTCATTTCCTGAAGGCAACGAAAATCACAAATTTTTATAGTAGAAGACTAGAGCAGGGCGCTCCTTCCGGAGCGCGTTCTCTAATCTGATATTCTACGTCTTTACGTCGCTGTTCTTGTTCAGTCAACTTTCTACGTCCATCCCCACCCTTGCAAATCTTCGTCTTAAAATCGATCATAATAGTTTTCGTAATCGTAATATATCGAATGAGGATCAGTTTACCTTGTGAAGTTGTTGGAGTTGGTACTTCAAATACTTGATGACGTCTTCTTTCGCTTTTCTGATGTTTTAAGCCAACTGTCAGTCGATAATCAAGATTGCGGTCTGCTGCTTCTGGAGCAGTGATAATGCGACTGGCTTGATATTTTTTGATTTCTTTGTTGTGAAGCGTTATTTGTTTACTCGGCATTGTTGTGTTTCTATACCAACACAACAATGCAGAGTATAAACAAATATCTGTTGACATTGTTGATTGATGACGACGAAATCACAAATTTTTATAGTAAAAATAAAAAAAAGATATTTCAGCTACCACAGACCCATCTTAAGCGTAACTAATTCAGGTTAAATAAGCAAAGTCTTAATCAAACTTATCTCAATTGTACAGCATGTATGAAGGGAATATTTAGAATAAAGCCAATATATAAACTTCCTTTCCGTAAAGACGTATTTACGTCAAATTCTCCGGAACCGTGGTTCCACTATCACTTTCATTTTTTTTTTTGGTGGGGGGGGGGGTGTCTACTCGGTCGTGACTCTGCGTATGCACTTTCGGTGCCCACAACGAAGCTGAAAGCCAGGGCTGGGGCTCCGACGTGCTGGGAGTGGTGACGAACTCCTGTAATCCAACTACTTAGAGGCTAAGTGTTGAGAAATGACTTGAGGTTGGGAGTTCTGGTGTTCTGTGTTCCACAGCTAAGCTCGGTATCAATATGGACACCCTGGGGGGAGCCCGGGGTGGCCAGGTTGTTTAAGGAGGGGTGGATCGGGCCAGAGAGGAAACTCACCCGTATGATGCTGTAATGGGATCGCGCATGAAGACTGGGAGCTGCTTTAGAGCAGACCGGAAGTCACCTGTGATCGGAGCTACCGGCACCTGTACTACGACAACCCCGGCCCTGGGATTTTTTTTTTTTTTTTTGGGGGGGGGAGGATGAGCCATGTCTCATGGCTCGAGTAGCCTATCTGCTCTCTCGAAGTTCTTTGGAGTCGGCGGCTTCGAGACCCAGATGAGACAGCAGGGCAGACAGTCTGTGTGTGTGTGTGTCCGCCGGGCAGAGAACGACTCAGCTTGGAGACAGATAGGTCTGATATTTTTTGGGTTGTAACCCCCTACCGGAGCCTGAGCCTTGGGAGTTTGTTCTCCTTTTGAATTTATATATATTTTTATTAAATATCCCTTGTTGTTTAATCGGGGGTTCATTTATTAAGTTTTTTGGCTTAACCGCTATTACCATCCCACAACTGTACCACCTCCCGGCCTGGGATAATTTGGTCCAGTCACGAGAGCCAGTAGGGCTGAATTGCCACCTCACAGATTTTGCAATTATGGAGAAGAATGTTCATTCCAAATTAAAACAAATATATTCTGCAGAGAACTTGTGAGACCTACTGATGTTTTAATACTCCAATTTATATGATGAACTATCATTATTTATAAATTAACAATCATTCCATTTATTTAACTATTTCCATGCATAATTTATCAAATTTAACTTTAAATTCACATAATCTGTATGTATGCTTTTTAACCTATGAAAAAGCATTTTTTAAATATATATCATAATAGAAAATTTCAAAGCCTAACTCCACTAATCAAACATAAAAATGAAAACTAAAAACTAAAAGGTAGATTTCCTGTTCCACATTCTAATAAATATGAAATCTGAATATTCTTCAAACATGGCCACTCTCCAGCAATAAAACTTGGTTTCTGGAGACCACAGCCCAAAATTGGAAGAAATCTGTACAATATTTATGACAATGGAAATAAAACAATTATATCAATTATTTATTTTAATCCGTCTGATCACAATATAATTTTATTTAAAATTTATTATAATTAAGATAATAAAATATCATTCATATTCCTTATCGATTGATCGATTTACATTTCGGAACAAACAAACAAACAAAACAATTACTTCTTTAAAACAGGGAAGGAAAACCCTGACAGAAAACCAAGGGTTGAAGGGGCTGCATAGGAAAAGAGAAACCAATCCTTCTAAGGGAAAGAACCCGGAATAAAAACTTCTGGAGGACTATGGGGGTTGGACATCGGGCTAAGAACCCAATTCTGGAAGAAGCTGACACACTGAAAGGGCCGTAGTGGTAAAGAAGAAGAAGAAGGACATGTAATGAATATCGAAACTTTCATTAGGTTTGTACGTCTTCCTCCTCTGTGTGTGTGTGTGCGTGTGCGCGCGCGCTTGGGTGTGTGTGTGGCGTGTGGGGCGTCTGGGGCGTGGTGTGGGGGTGGTGTCTTGTCGTGTGGTGTGGTGTGGTGTGGTGTGGTGTGGTGTGCAGTCGTGTAGTGTCGTGTCGTGTGGTGTGCTGACGTGTCGCGTGGTGTGTCGTCTCGTGTGGCGTCGTCTCGTGTGGCGTCGTCTCGTGTGGCGTCGTCTCGTGTGGCGTCGTCTCGTGTGGCGTCCTCTCGTGTGGCGTCGTGTCGTGTGGCGTCGTGTCGTGTGGCGTCGTCTCGTGTGGCGTCGTCTCGTGTCGTGTGGTGTCGGCCCACACCACAGTACACCACACGACACGACAGCACACGACGACACGACACGACGCGACACGACTGCAGAACACACCACACAACACACCAAACCACACGATACAACACGACAGGACACCAGGCCCCACACGCCCCACGCCCCACGCCACATACACACACCCAAACGCTCGCGCGCGCACGCAGACACACACAAAGGAAGAATACATACAAACAAAATGAAAGTTTCGAATTTCTTCATTACATGTGCGCTTCTGCTCCAACCTCTTCTTCTCTAGCACTACGGCCCTTTCAGTGTGTGAGCTTCTTCCAGAATTGGGTTGGTAGTCCGATGTGCACCCCCCCCACCGTCCTCCATAAGTTTTTATTCCGGGTTCTTTCCCTTAGAAGGACTGGTTTCTCTATCCCTATGCAGCCCCTTCTACCCTTGGTTTTCTGTCAGGGTTTTCCTTCCCTTAGCCTTTGGGGATTCCTCCCCTACCCACAAGGCAGTGGGGGCACTGAGCTCATGTGGTATTTGATGGGTGTACCCTGCCACCAGCTACACTCCCACGCTCTCCGGTCTTGCCGCCTCGGTCCGGGACTGCCCCTTATTCGCAGCTAACCCTCATATCACTATCCGCCACCTGTCGCCCGCCCAGTACCTGAGGCTCGCCCTGGATTACGACTGAAATAAACAAACACGACGTTACGGATACGGATCCTACACATCTCCGTTACACTTTTTCGCCGAATGACCCTTCCGTGTAGACGTATTTACGTCAAAATCATTTCTTTATATTATGGAACTCTTAAGGTTCATTGTCGTGTTCAGATCATCCACCTACCTAAAGTCAATTGAATCTGTTAAATTTTGTGCGGTACATGTCTCAACCATCTCATACTCCTTGAATTAATCACTCTAAAATGTTAAATTGAATCATAAGTATGAAGTTCCCCATTGAGTAAGAAACTAAACTAACCCCCCCCCAAAGGGGTGGTTAGTTTTGTGTCTTATCCAAGTGTTTTAACCCTTGAATGCGCAGTATGACTTGAATGAGTATTCTTATCAGTATCAGATTACCTTGTTGGTGTTAGTACGTCTTCTCTCACTTTTCTTCATTTCTTAAATAGTTTTCTGTCGCTGTTCGGAGACGATGATCTGCTTGTAGAGCAGTGATCATGCGACTGGCTTGGTATTTGTTTATTTATTACGTTATTTGTTTACTCGGCATTGTTGTGTTTCTATACCAACACAACAATGCAGAGTATAAACAAATATCTGTTGCCATTGTTTGAAGACGTCACCTTCTGTCACCGGGATCTAAAAGACACACAATTGAAAATATATAAATCACTTTTATATTACTGTTAATTAAATTAAGCAATGAAGCTATAACACACCCATCACAGTTTCTAGAGTTCACCTCAGTGAACAATACAAAACACATACGGATGTGTTCAAGGTCGTATTTTTCTGTGTTCATTGTACACGTTTTTCAGATTCTGTAATACTACAGATTCAGAAATATAAGATATGAAATGTTGACAGAGGAACTACGGTTCCGGAGAATCTGACGTAAATACGTCTCTATAATGTAATGTAATGTAATAATTCTTACATAAGATAAGTACCTGTGATATTCTAAAACGTTTTTACCAGCACAAAATTATCTATTCTACGACGCACTTATTCTACAGCCGATTCACAGCTCAGTTCTTTCCGCAATAACGAAAGCGGATTGTTGACGGCAGTAATGTAACACAACAATGCCGAGTAAACAGATCACGTAGCAATTAGTTTCTTAGGTAACATAACCATTGTTATGTTACCTGGGAAACGTCAAACTTCATTGATATGTTACCTGGGAAACGTCAAACTTCATTGATATGTTACCTGGAAAACGTCAAACTTCATTGATATGTTACCTGGGAAACGTCATCTGTTTATCAACAAATAAACAACAATGGTTACCTACATAGTTACCTTACATTACATTACATTACATTCATCTACCACAGACCCATCTTAAGCGTAACTAATTCAAGTTAAATAAGCAATGTCTTAATCAAACTTTACTCGATTGTAAAGCAAGTGTGACGTATTTACGTCAAATTATCCGGAACCATGGTTCCACTGACAACTTTTTACATGCAAAACAAATTAATTAGAATAATGGCCGGTGTCAAAAGCATTGTATCTTGTAGAAAATTATTTCGTAAATTTAATATACTTCCACTTGCAAGTGAATTTATACTCTGCTGTCTATCATGTGTGGTGGAAAACTTAGATAAATTTAAAAGAAATACAGATGTACATAATTTAAATACAAGATGGAAACGTGATCTCTATGTGCCAAATCCTAACCTTACTAAATATCAAAAAGGAGTCTACTATACAGGTATCAAGTTGTTTAATAATCTTCCAACAGTTAAAAGTCTAAGTTATTATATAAAGGTATAAGCCTGCATTGAAATATTACCTCTTCACTCACTCTTACTATTCCGTAGATGCTTTCATCTCTGCTGAACATTTTTAAGCTTTATGTATAGCTATAATCTATACGTAAAGCAAGTTTTGCATTTCTTTTTAAAATTTAGAATTCTGAGGTTTTTGTATATTAATTTGTTAAAATCTTGAGTAAGAAAATAAACTAACCCCCCCCCCCTTCGGAGGGTTTTTTTTGTGTCTTACTCAAGTCTTTTAACCCCTTCCTTTCATTGTATTTATCGCCTAAATATAATTTAAACACAGAGGCGTCAGTTTTCGTAAGCAGTTTGACTTGAATGAGTATTATTATCAGTATCAGATTACCTTCTCTCACTTTTCTCCATTTCTTAAATAGTTTTCTGTCGCTGTTCGGAGACGATGTGCTGCTTGTAGAGCAGTGATAATGCGACTGGCTTGGTATTTTTTGATTTCTTTGTTGTGAAGCGTTATTTGTTTACTCGGCATTGTTGTGTTTCTATACCAACACAACAATGCAGAGTATAAACAAATATCTGTTGACATTGTTTGAAGACGTCATTTCCTGAAGGCAACGAAAATCACAAATTTTTATAGTAGAAGTCTAGAGCAGGGCGCTCCTTCCGGAGCGCGTTCTCTAATCTGATATTCTACGTCTTTACGTCGCTGTTCTTGTTCAGTCAACTTTCTACGTCCATCCCCACCCTTGCAAATCTTCGTCTTAAAATCGATCATAATAGTTTTCGTAATCGTAATATATCGAATGAGGATCAGTTTACCTTGTGAAGTTGTTGGAGTTGGTACTTCAAATACTTGATGACGTCTTCTTTCGCTTTTCTGATGTTTTAAGCCAACTGTCAGTCGATAATCAAGATTGCGGTCTGCTGCTTCTGGAGCAGTGATAATGCGACTGGCTTGATATTTTTTGATTTCTTTGTTGTGAAGCGTTATTTGTTTACTCGGCATTGTTGTGTTTCTATACCAACACAACAATGCAGAGTATAAACAAATATCTGTTGACATTGTTGATTGATGACGACGAAATCACAAATTTTTATAGTAAAAATAAAAAAAAGATATTTCAGCTACCACAGACCCATCTTAAGCGTAACTAATTCAGGTTAAATAAGCAAAGTCTTAATCAAACTTATCTCAATTTTACAGCATGTATGAAGGGAATATTTAGAATAAAGCCAATATATAAACTTCCTTTCCGTAAAGACGTATTTACGTCAAATTCTCCGGAACCGTGGTTCCACTATCACTTTCATTTTTTTTTTTGGTGGGGGGGGGGGTCTACTCGGTCGTGACTCTGCGTATGCACTTTCGGTGCCCACAACGAAGCTGAAAGCCAGGGCTGGGGCTCCGACGTGCTGGGAGTGGTGACGAACTCCTGTAATCCAACTACTTAGAGGCTAAGTGTTGAGAAATGACTTGAGGTTGGGAGTTCTGGTGTTCTGTGTTCCACAGCTAAGCTCGGTATCAATATGGACACCCTGGGGGGAGCCCGGGGTGGCCAGGTTGTTTAAGGAGGGGTGGATCGGGCCAGAGAGGAAACTCACCCGTATGATGCTGTAATGGGATCGCGCATGAAGACTGGGAGCTGCTTTAGAGCAGACCGGAAGTCACCTGTGATCGGAGCTACCGGCACCTGTACTACGACAACCCCGGCCCTGGGATCTTTTTTTTTTGGGGGGGGGGGGGGGAGGATGAGCCATGTCTCATGGCTCGAGTAGCCTATCTGCTCTCTCGAAGTTCTTTGGAGTCGGCGGCTTCGAGACCCAGATGAGACAGCAGGGCAGACAGTCTGTGTGTGTGTGTGTCCGCCGGGCAGAGAACGACTCAGCTTGGAGACAGATAGGTCTGATATTTTTTGGGTTGTAACCCCCTACCGGAGCCTGAGCCTTGGGAGTTTGTTCTCCTTTTGAATTTATATATATTTTTATTAAATATCCCTTGTTGTTTAATCGGGGGTTCATTTATTAAGTTTTTTGGCTTAACCGCTATTACCATCCCACAACCGTACCACCTCCCGGCCTGGGATAATTTGGTCCAGTCACGAGAGCCAGTAGGGCTGAATTGCCACCTCACAGATTTTGCAATTATGGAGAAGAATGTTCATTCCAAATTAAAACAAATATATTCTGCAGAGAACTTGTGAGACCTACTGATGTTTTAATACTCCAATTTATATGATGAACTATCATTATTTATAAATTAACAATCATTCCATTTATTTAACTATTTCCATGCATAATTTATCAAATTTAACTTTAAATTCACATAATCTGTATGTATGCTTTTTAACCTATGAAAAAGCATTTTTTAAATATATATCATAATAGAAAATTTCAAAGCCTAACTCCACTAATCAAACATAAAAATGAAAACTAAAAACTAAAAGGTAGATTTCCTGTTCCACATTCTAATAAATATGAAATCTGAATATTCTTCAAACATGGCCACTCTCCAGCAATAAAACTTGGTTTCTGGAGACCACAGCCCAAAATTGGAAGAAATCTGTACAATATTTATGACAATGGAAATAAAACAATTATATCAATTATTTATTTTAATCCGTCTGATCACAATATAATTTTATTTAAAATTTATTATAATTAAGATAATAAAATATCATTCATATTCCTTATCGATTGATCGATTTACATTTCGGAACAAACAAACAAACAAAACAATTACTTCTTTAAAACAGGGAAGGAAAACCCTGACAGAAAACCAAGGGTTGAAGGGGCTGCATAGGAAAAGAGAAACCAATCCTTCTAAGGGAAAGAACCCGGAATAAAAACTTCTGGAGGACTATGGGGGTTGGACATCGGGCTAAGAACCCAATTCTGGAAGAAGCTGACACACTGAAAGGGCCGTAGTGGTAAAGAAGAAGAAGAAGGACATGTAATGAATATCGAAACTTTCATTAGGTTTGTACGTCTTCCTCCTCTGTGTGTGTGTGTGCGTGTGCGCGCGCGCTTGGGTGTGTGTGTGGCGTGTGGGGCGTCTGGGGCGTGGTGTGGGGGTGGTGTCTTGTCGTGTGGTGTGGTGTGGTGTGGTGTGGTGTGCAGTCGTGTGGTGTCGTGTCGTGTGGTGTGCTGACGTGTCGCGTGGTGTGTCGTCTCGTGTGGCGTCGTCTCGTGTGGCGTCGTCTCGTGTGGCGTCGTCTCGTGTGGCGTCCTCTCGTGTGGCGTCGTGTCGTGTGGCGTCCTGTCGTGTGGCGTCGTGTCGTGTGGCGTCGTCTCGTGTGGCGTCGTCTCGTGTGGCGTCGTCTCGTGTCGTGTGGTGTCGGCCCACACCACAGTACACCACACGACACGACAGCACACGACGACACGACACGACGCGACACGACTGCAGAACACACCACACAACACACCAAACCACACGATACAACACGACAGGACACCAGGCCCCACACGCCCCACGCCCCACGCCACATACACACACCCAAACGCTCGCGCGCGCACGCAGACACACACAAAGGAAGAATACATACAAACAAAATGAAAGTTTCGAATTTCTTCATTACATGTGCGCTTCTGCTCCAACCTCTTCTTCTCTAGCACTACGGCCCTTTCAGTGTGTGAGCTTCTTCCAGAATTGGGTTGGTAGTCCGATGTGCACCCCCCCACCGTCCTCCATAAGTTTTTATTCCGGGTTCTTTCCCTTAGAAGGACTGGTTTCTCTATCCCTATGCAGCCCCTTCTACCCTTGGTTTTCTGTCAGGGTTTTCCTTCCCTTAGCCTTTGGGGATTCCTCCCCTACCCACAAGGCAGTGGGGGCACTGAGCTCATGTGGTATTTGATGGGTGTAGCCTGCCACCAGCTACACTCCCACGCTCTCCGGTCTTGCCGCCTCGGTCCGGGACTGCCCCTTATTCGCAGCTAACCCTCATATCACTATCCGCCACCTGTCGCCCGCCCAGTACCTGAGGCTCGCCCTGGATTACGACTGAAATAAACAAACACGACGTTACGGATACGGATCCTACACATCTCCGTTACACTTTTTCGCCGAATGACCCTTCCGTGTAGACGTATCTACGTCAAAATCATTGCTTTATATTATGGAACTCTTAAGGTTCATTGACGTGTTCAGATCATCCACCTACCTAAAGTCAATTGAATCTGTTAAATTTTGTGCGGTACATGTCTCAACCATCTCATACTCCTTGAATTAATCACTCTAAAATGTTAAATTGAATCATAAGTATGAAGTTCCCCATTGAGTAAGAAACTAAACTAACCCCCCCCCCCCAAAGGGTGGTTAGTTTTGTGTCTTATCCAAGTGTTTTAACCCTTGAATGCGCAGTATGACTTGAATGAGTATTCTTATCAGTATCAGATTACCTTGTTGGTGTTAGTACGTCTTCTCTCACTTTTCTTCATTTCTTAAATAGTTTTCTGTCGCTGTTCGGAGACGATGTGCTGCTTGTAGAGCAGTGATCATGCGACTGGCTTGGTATTTGTTTATTTGTTACGTTATTTGTTTACTCGGCATTGTTGTGTTTCTATACCAACACAACAATGCAGAGTATAAACAAATATCTGTTGCCATTGTTTGAAGACGTCACCTTGTCACCGGGATCTAAAAGACACACAATTGAAAATATATAAATCACTTTTATATTACTGTTAATTAAATTAAGCAATGAAGCTATAACACACCCATCACAGTTTCTAGAGTTCACCTCAGTGAACAATACAAAACACATACGGATGTGTTCAAGGTCGTATTTTTCTGTGTTCATTGTACACGTTTTTCAGATTCTGTAATACTACAGATTCAGAAATATAAGATATGAAATGTTGACAGAGGAACTACGGTTCCGGAGAATCTGACGTAAATACGTCTCTATAATGTAATGTAATGTAATAATTCTTACATAAGATAAGTACCTGTGATATTCTAAAACGTTTTTACCAGCACAAAATTATCTATTCTACGACGCACTTATTCTACAGCCGATTCACAGCTCAGTTCTTTCCGCAATAACGAAAGCGGATTGTTGACGGCAGTAATGTAACACAACAATGCCGAGTAAACAGATCACGTAGCAATTAGTTTCTTAGGTAACATAACCATTGTTATGTTACCTGGGAAACGTCAAACTTCATTGATATGTTACCTGGGAAACGTCAAACTTCATTGATATGTTACCTGGAAAACGTCAAACTTCATTGATATGTTACCTGGGAAACGTCATCTGTTTATCAACAAATAAACAACAATGGTTACCTACATAGTTACCTTACATTACATTACATTACATTCATCTACCACAGACCCATCTTAAGCGTAACTAATTCAAGTTAAATAAGCAATGTCTTAATCAAACTTTACTCGATTGTAAAGCAAGTGTGACGTATTTACGTCAAATTATCCGGAACCATGGTTCCACTGACAACTTTTTACATGCAAAACAAATTAATTAGAATAATGGCCGGTGTCAAAAGCATTGTATCTTGTAGAAAATTATTTCGTAAATTTAATATACTTCCACTTGCAAGTGAATTTATACTCTGCTGTCTATCATGTGTGGTGGAAAACTTAGATAAATTTAAAAGAAATACAGATGTACATAATTTAAATACAAGATGGAAACGTGATCTCTATGTGCCAAATCCTAACCTTACTAAATATCAAAAAGGAGTCTACTATACAGGTATCAAGTTGTTTAATAATCTTCCAACAGTTAAAAGTCTAAGTTATTATATAAAGGTATAAGCCTGCATTGAAATATTACCTCTTCACTCACTCTTACTATTCCGTAGATGCTTTCATCTCTGCTGAACATTTTTAAGCTTTATGTATAGCTATAATCTATACGTAAAGCAAGTTTTGCATTTCTTTTTAAAATTTAAAATTCTGAGGTTTTTGTATATTAATTTGTTAAAATCTTGAGTAAGAAACTAAACTAACCCCCCCCCCCTTCGGAGGGTTTTTTTTGTGTCTTACTCAAGTCTTTTAACCCCTTCCTTTCATTGTATTTATCGCCTAAATATAATTTAAACACAGAGGCGTCAGTTTTCGTAAGCAGTTTGACTTGAATGAGTATTATTATCAGTATCAGATTACCTTCTCTCACTTTTCTCCATTTCTTAAATAGTTTTCTGTCGCTGTTCGGAGACGATGTGCTGCTTGTAGAGCAGTGATAATGCGACTGGCTTGGTATTTTTTGATTTCTTTGTTGTGAAGCGTTATTTGTTTACTCGGCATTGTTGTGTTTCTATACCAACACAACAATGCAGAGTATAAACAAATATCTGTTGACATTGTTTGAAGACGTCATTTCCTGAAGGCAACGAAAATCACAAATTTTTATAGTAGAAGACTAGAGCAGGGCGCTCCTTCCGGAGCGCGTTCTCTAATCTGATATTCTACGTCTGTACGTCGCTGTTCTTGTTCAGTCAACTTTCTACGTCCATCCCCACCCTTGCAAATCTTCGTCTTAAAATCGATCATAATAGTTTTCGTAATCGTAATATATCGAATGAGGATCAGTTTACCTTGTGAAGTTGTTGGAGTTGGTACTTCAAATACTTGATGACGTCTTCTTTCGCTTTTCTGATGTTTTAAGCCAACTGTCAGTCGATAATCAAGATTGCGGTCTGCTGCTTCTGGAGCAGTGATAATGCGACTGGCTTGATATTTTTTGATTTCTTTGTTGTGAAGCGTTATTTGTTTACTCGGCATTGTTGTGTTTCTATACCAACACAACAATGCAGAGTATAAACAAATATCTGTTGACATTGTTGATTGATGACGACGAAATCACAAATTTTTATAGTAAAAATAAAAAAAAGATATTTCAGCTACCACAGACCCATCTTAAGCGTAACTAATTCAGGTTAAATAAGCAAAGTCTTAATCAAACTTATCTCAATTGTACAGCATGTATGAAGGGAATAATTAGAATAAAGCCAATATATAAACTTCCTTTCCGTAAAGACGTATTTACGTCAAATTCTCCGGAACCGTGGTTCCACTATCACTTTCATTTTTTTTTTTGGTGGGGGGGGGGGGGGTATACTCGGTCGTGACTCTGCGTATGCACTTTCGGTGCCCACAACGAAGCTGAAAGCCAGGGCTGGGGCTCCGACGTGCTGGGAGTGGTGACGAACTCCTGTAATCCAACTACTTAGAGGCTAAGTGTTGAGAAATGACTTGAGGTTGGGAGTTCTGGTGTTCTGTGTTCCACAGCTAAGCTCGGTATCAATATGGACACCCTGGGGGGAGCCCGGGGTGGCCAGGTTGTTTAAGGAGGGGTGGATCGGGCCAGAGAGGAAACTCACCCGTATGATGCTGTAATGGGATCGCGCATGAAGACTGGGAGCTGCTTTAGAGCAGACCGGAAGTCACCTGTGATCGGAGCTACCGGCACCTGTACTACGACAACCCCGGCCCTGGGATCTTTTTTTTTTGGGGGGGGGGGAGGATGAGCCATGTCTCATGGCTCGAGTAGCCTATCTGCTCTCTCGAAGTTCTTTGGAGTCGGCGGCTTCGAGACCCAGATGAGACAGCAGGGCAGACAGTCTGTGTGTGTGTGTGTCCGCCGGGCAGAGAACGACTCAGCTTGGAGACAGATAGGTCTGATATTTTTTGGGTTGTAACCCCCTACCGGAGCCTGAGCCTTGGGAGTTTGTTCTCCTTTTGAATTTATATATATTTTTATTAAATATCCCTTGTTGTTTAATCGGGGGTTCATTTATTAAGTTTTTTGGCTTAACCGCTATTACCATCCCACAACCGTACCACCTCCCGGCCTGGGATAATTTGGTCCAGTCACGAGAGCCAGTAGGGCTGAATTGCCACCTCACAGATTTTGCAATTATGGAGAAGAATGTTCATTCCAAATTAAAACAAATATATTCTGCAGAGAACTTGTGAGACCTACTGATGTTTTAATACTCCAATTTATATGATGAACTATCATTATTTATAAATTAACAATCATTCCATTTATTTAACTATTTCCATGCATAATTTATCAAATTTAACTTTAAATTCACATAATCTGTATGTATGCTTTTTAACCTATGAAAAAGCATTTTTTAAATATATATCATAATAGAAAATTTCAAAGCCTAACTCCACTAATCAAACATAAAAATGAAAACTAAAAACTAAAAGGTAGATTTCCTGTTCCACATTCTAATAAATATGAAATCTGAATATTCTTCAAACATGGCCACTCTCCAGCAATAAAACTTGGTTTCTGGAGACCACAGCCCAAAATTGGAAGAAATCTGTACAATATTTATGACAATGGAAATAAAACAATTATATCAATTATTTATTTTAATCCGTCTGATCACAATATAATTTTATTTAAAATTTATTATAATTAAGATAATAAAATATCATTCATATTCCTTATCGATTGATCGATTTACATTTCGGAACAAACAAACAAACAAAACAATTACTTCTTTAAAACAGGGAAGGAAAACCCTGACAGAAAACCAAGGGTTGAAGGGGCTGCATAGGAAAAGAGAAACCAATCCTTCTAAGGGAAAGAACCCGGAATAAAAACTTCTGGAGGACTATGGGGGTTGGACATCGGGCTAAGAACCCAATTCTGGAAGAAGCTGACACACTGAAAGGGCCGTAGTGGTAAAGAAGAAGAAGAAGGACATGTAATGAATATCGAAACTTTCATTAGGTTTGTACGTCTTCCTCCTCTGTGTGTGTGTGTGCGTGTGCGCGCGCGCTTGGGTGTGTGTGTGGCGTGTGGGGCGTCTGGGGCGTGGTGTGGGGGTGGTGTCTTGTCGTGTGGTGTGGTGTGGTGTGGTGTGGTGTGGTGTGCAGTCGTGTAGTGTCGTGTCGTGTGGTGTGCTGACGTGTCGCGTGGTGTGTCGTCTCGTGTGGCGTCGTCTCGTGTGGCGTCGTCTCGTGTGGCGTCGTCTCGTGTGGCGTCGTCTCGTGTGGCGTCGTCTCGTGTGGCGTCGTCTCGTGTGGCGTCCTCTCGTGTGGCGTCGTGTCGTGTGGCGTCGTGTCGTGTGGCGTCGTCTCGTGTCGTGTGGTGTCGGCCCACACCACAGTACACCACACGACACGACAGCACACGACGACACGACACGACGCGACACGACTGCAGAACACACCACACAACACACCAAACCACACGATACAACACGACAGGACACCAGGCCCCACACGCCCCACGCCCCACGCCACATACACACACCCAAACGCTCGCGCGCGCACGCAGACACACACAAAGGAAGAATACATACAAACAAAATGAAAGTTTCGAATTTCTTCATTACATGTGCGCTTCTGCTCCAACCTCTTCTTCTCTAGCACTACGGCCCTTTCAGTGTGTGAGCTTCTTCCAGAATTGGGTTGGTAGTCCGATGTGCACCCCCCCCACCGTCCTCCATAAGTTTTTATTCCGGGTTCTTTCCCTTAGAAGGACTGGTTTCTCTATCCCTATGCAGCCCCTTCTACCCTTGGTTTTCTGTCAGGGTTTTCCTTCCCTTAGCCTTTGGGGATTCCTCCCCTACCCACAAGGCAGTGGGGGCACTGAGCTCATGTGGTATTTGATGGGTGTAGCCTGCCACCAGCTACACTCCCACGCTCTCCGGTCTTGCCGCCTCGGTCCGGGACTGCCCCTTATTCGCAGCTAACCCTCATATCACTATCCGCCACCTGTCGCCCGCCCAGTACCTGAGGCTCGCCCTGGATTACGACTGAAATAAACAAACACGACGTTACGGATACGGATCCTACACATCTCCGTTACACTTTTTCGCCGAATGACCCTTCCGTGTAGACGTATTTACGTCAAAATCATTGCTTTATATTATGGAACTCTTAAGGTTCATTGTCGTGTTCAGATCATCCACCTACCTAAAGTCAATTGAATCTGTTAAATTTTGTGCGGTACATGTCTTAACCATCTCATATTCCTTGAATTAATCACTCTAAAATGTTAAATTGAATCATAAGTATGAAGTTCCCCATTGAGTAAGAAACTAAACTAACCCCCCCCCCCCAAAGGGGTGGTTAGTTTTGTGTCTTATCCAAGTGTTTTAACCCTTGAATGCGCAGTATGACTTGAATGAGTATTCTTATCAGTATCAGATTACCTTGTTGGTGTTAGTACGTCTTCTCTCACTTTTCTTCATTTCTTAAATAGTTTTCTGTCGCTGTTCGGAGACGATGTGCTGCTTGTAGAGCAGTGATCATGCGACTGGCTTGGTATTTGTTTATTTATTACGTTATTTGTTTACTCGGCATTGTTGTGTTTCTATACCAACACAACAATGCAGAGTATAAACAAATATCTGTTGCCATTGTTTGAAGACGTCACCTTCTGTCACCGGGATCTAAAAGACACACAATTGAAAATATATAAATCACTTTTATATTACTGTTAATTAAATTAAGCAATGAAGCTATAACACACCCATCACAGTTTCTAGAGTTCACCTCAGTGAACAATACAAAACACATACGGATGTGTTCAAGGTCGTATTTTTCTGTGTTCATTGTACACGATTTTCAGATTCTGTAATACTACAGATTCAGAAATATAAGATATGAAATGTTGACAGAGGAACTACGGTTCCGGAGAATCTGACGTAAATACGTCTCTATAATGTAATGTAATGTAATAATTCTTACATAAGATAAGTACCTGTGATATTCTAAAACGTTTTTACCAGCACAAAATTATCTATTCTACGACGCACTTATTCTACAGCCGATTCACAGCTCAGTTCTTTCCGCAATAACGAAAGCGGATTGTTGACGGCAGTAATGTAACACAACAATGCCGAGTAAACAGATCACGTAGCAATTAGTTTCTTAGGTAACATAACCATTGTTATGTTACCTGGGAAACGTCAAACTTCATTGATATGTTACCTGGGAAACGTCAAACTTCATTGATATGTTACCTGGAAAACGTCAAACTTCATTGATATGTTACCTGGGAAACGTCATCTGTTTATCAACAAATAAACAACAATGGTTACCTACATAGTTACCTTACATTACATTACATTACATTCATCTACCACAGACCCATCTTAAGCGTAACTAATTCAAGTTAAATAAGCAATGTCTTAATCAAACTTTACTCGATTGTAAAGCAAGTGTGACGTATTTACGTCAAATTATCCGGAACCATGGTTCCACTGACAACTTTTTACATGCAAAACAAATTAATTAGAATAATGGCCGGTGTCAAAAGCATTGTATCTTGTAGAAAATTATTTCGTAAATTTAATATACTTCCACTTGCAAGTGAATTTATACTCTGCTGTCTATCATGTGTGGTGGAAAACTTAGATAAATTTAAAAGAAATACAGATGTACATAATTTAAATACAAGATGGAAACGTGATCTCTATGTGCCAAATCCTAACCTTACTAAATATCAAAAAGGAGTCTACTATACAGGTATCAAGTTGTTTAATAATCTTCCAACAGTTAAAAGTCTAAGTTATTATATAAAGGTATAAGCCTGCATTGAAATATTACCTCTTCACTCACTCTTACTATTCCGTAGATGCTTTCATCTCTGCTGAACATTTTTAAGCTTTATGTATAGCTATAATCTATACGTAAAGCAAGTTTTGCATTTCTTTTTAAAATTTAAAATTCTGAGGTTTTTGTATATATTAATTTGTTAAAATCTTGAGTAAGAAACTAAACTAACCCCCCCCCCCCTTCGGAGGGTTTTTTTTGTGTCTTACTCAAGTCTTTTAACCCCTTCCTTTCATTGTATTTATCGCCTAAATATAATTTAAACACAGAGGCGTCAGTTTTCGTAAGCAGTTTGACTTGAATGAGTATTATTATCAGTATCAGATTACCTTCTCTCACTTTTCTCCATTTCTTAAATAGTTTTCTGTCGCTGTTCGGAGACGATGTGCTGCTTGTAGAGCAGTGATAATGCGACTGGCTTGGTATTTTTTGATTTCTTTGTTGTGAAGCGTTATTTGTTTACTCGGCATTGTTGTGTTTCTATACCAACACAACAATGCAGAGTATAAACAAATATCTGTTGACATTGTTTGAAGACGTCATTTCCTGAAGGCAACGAAAATCACAAATTTTTATAGTAGAAGACTAGAGCAGGGCGCTCCTTCCGGAGCGCGTTCTCTAATCTGATATTCTACGTCTTTACGTCGCTGTTCTTGTTCAGTCAACTTTCTACGTCCATCCCCACCCTTGCAAATCTTCGTCTTAAAATCGATCATAATAGTTTTCGTAATCGTAATATATCGAATGAGGATCAGTTTACCTTGTGAAGTTGTTGGAGTTGGTACTTCAAATACTTGATGACGTCTTCTTTCGCTTTTCTGATGTTTTAAGCCAACTGTCAGTCGATAATCAAGATTGCGGTCTGCTGCTTCTGGAGCAGTGATAATGCGACTGGCTTGATATTTTTTGATTTCTTTGTTGTGAAGCGTTATTTGTTTACTCGGCATTGTTGTGTTTCTATACCAACACAACAATGCAGAGTATAAACAAATATCTGTTGACATTGTTGATTGATGACGACGAAATCACAAATTTTTATAGTAAAAATAAAAAAAAGATATTTCAGCTACCACAGACCCATCTTAAGCGTAACTAATTCAGGTTAAATAAGCAAAGTCTTAATCAAACTTATCTCAATTGTACAGCATGTATGAAGGGAATATTTAGAATAAAGCCAATATATAAACTTCCTTTCCGTAAAGACGTATTTACGTCAAATTCTCCGGAACCGTGGTTCCACTATCACTTTAATTTTTTTTTTGGGTGGGGGGGGGGTGTCTACTCGGTCGTGACTCTGCGTATGCACTTTCGGTGCCCACAACGAAGCTGAAAGCCAGGGCTGGGGCTCCGACGTGCTGGGAGTGGTGACGAACTCCTGTAATCCAACTACTTAGAGGCTAAGTGTTGAGAAATGACTTGAGGTTGGGAGTTCTGGTGTTCTGTGTCCCACAGCTAAGCTCGGTATCAATATGGACACCCTGGGGGGAGCCCGGGGTGGCCAGGTTGTTTAAGGAGGGGTGGATCGGGCCAGAGAGGAAACTCACCCGTATGATGCTGTAATGGGATCGCGCATGAAGACTGGGAGCTGCTTTAGAGCAGACCGGAAGTCACCTGTGATCGGAGCTACCGGCACCTGTACTACGACAACCCCGGCCCAGGGAGCATTTTTTGGAGGGGGGGGGAGGATGAGCCATGTCTCATGGCTCGAGTAGCCTATCAAACATAAAAATGAAAACTAAAAACTAAAAGGTAGATTTCCTGTTCCACATTCTAATAAATATGAAATCTGAATATTCTTCAAACATGGCCACTCTCCAGCAATAAAACTTGGTTTCTGGAGACCACAGCCCAAAATTGGAAGAAGTCTGTACAATATTTATGACAATGGAAATAAAACAATTATATCAATTATTTATTTTAATCCGTCTGATCACAATATAATTTTATTTAAAATTTATTATAATTAAGATAATAAAATATCATTCATGTTCCTTATCGATTGATCGATTTACATTTCGGAACAAACAAACAAACAAAACAATTACTTCTTTAAAACAGGGAAGGAAAACCCTGACAGAAAACCAAGGGTTGAAGGGGCTGCATAGGAAAAGAGAAACCAATCCTTCTAAGGGAAAGAACCCGGAATAAAAACTTCTGGAGGACTATGGGGGTTGGACATCGGGCTAAGAACCCAATTCTGGAAGAAGCTGACACACTGAAAGGGCCGTAGTGGTAAAGAAGAAGAAGAAGGACATGTAATGAATATCGAAACTTTCATTAGGTTTGTACGTCTTCCTCCTCTGTGTGTGTGTGTGCGTGTGCGCGCGCGCTTGGGTGTGTGTGTGGCGTGTGGGGCGTCTGGGGCGTGGTGTGGGGGTGGTGTCTTGTCGTGTGGTGTGGTGTGGTGTGGTGTGGTGTGGTGTGGTGTGCAGTCGTGTAGTGTCGTGTCGTGTGGTGTGCTGACGTGTCGCGTGGTGTGTCGTCTCGTGTGGCGTCGTCTCGTGTGGCGTCGTCTCGTGTGGCGTCGTCTCGTGTGGCGTCGTCTCGTGTGGCGTCGTCTCGTGTGGCGTCGTCTCGTGTGGCGTCCTCTCGTGTGGCGTCGTGTCGTGTGGCGTCGTGTCGTGTGGCGTCGTCTCGTGTCGTGTGGTGTCGGCCCACACCACAGTACACCACACGACACGACAGCACACGACGACACGACACGACGCGACACGACTGCAGAACACACCACACAACACACCAAACCACACGATACAACACGACAGGACACCAGGCCCCACACGCCCCACGCCCCACGCCACATACACACACCCAAACGCTCGCGCGCGCACGCAGACACACACAAAGGAAGAATACATACAAACAAAATGAAAGTTTCGAATTTCTTCATTACATGTGCGCTTCTGCTCCAACCTCTTCTTCTCTAGCACTACGGCCCTTTCAGTGTGTGAGCTTCTTCCAGAATTGGGTTGGTAGTCCGATGTGCACCCCCCCCACCGTCCTCCATAAGTTTTTATTCCGGGTTCTTTCCCTTAGAAGGACTGGTTTCTCTATCCCTATGCAGCCCCTTCTACCCTTGGTTTTCTGTCAGGGTTTTCCTTCCCTTAGCCTTTGGGGATTCCTCCCCTACCCACAAGGCAGTGGGGGCACTGAGCTCATGTGGTATTTGATGGGTGTAGCCTGCCACCAGCTACACTCCCACGCTCTCCGGTCTTGCCGCCTCGGTCCGGGACTGCCCCTTATTCGCAGCTAACCCTCATATCACTATCCGCCACCTGTCGCCCGCCCAGTACCTGAGGCTCGCCCTGGATTACGACTGAAATAAACAAACACGACGTTACGGATACGGATCCTACACATCTCCGTTACACTTTTTCGCCGAATGACCCTTCCGTGTAGACGTATTTACGTCAAAATCATTGCTTTATATTATGGAACTCTTAAGGTTCATTGTCGTGTTCAGATCATCCACCTACCTAAAGTCAATTGAATCTGTTAAATTTTGTGCGGTACATGTCTTAACCATCTCATATTCCTTGAATTAATCACTCTAAAATGTTAAATTGAATCATAAGTATGAAGTTCCCCATTGAGTAAGAAACTAAACTAACCCCCCCCCCCCAAAGGGGTGGTTAGTTTTGTGTCTTATCCAAGTGTTTTAACCCTTGAATGCGCAGTATGACTTGAATGAGTATTCTTATCAGTATCAGATTACCTTGTTGGTGTTAGTACGTCTTCTCTCACTTTTCTTCATTTCTTAAATAGTTTTCTGTCGCTGTTCGGAGACGATGTGCTGCTTGTAGAGCAGTGATCATGCGACTGGCTTGGTATTTGTTTATTTATTACGTTATTTGTTTACTCGGCATTGTTGTGTTTCTATACCAACACAACAATGCAGAGTATAAACAAATATCTGTTGCCATTGTTTGAAGACGTCACCTTCTGTCACCGGGATCTAAAAGACACACAATTGAAAATATATAAATCACTTTTATATTACTGTTAATTAAATTAAGCAATGAAGCTATAACACACCCATCACAGTTTCTAGAGTTCACCTCAGTGAACAATACAAAACACATACGGATGTGTTCAAGGTCGTATTTTTCTGTGTTCATTGTACACGATTTTCAGATTCTGTAATACTACAGATTCAGAAATATAAGATATGAAATGTTGACAGAGGAACTACGGTTCCGGAGAATCTGACGTAAATACGTCTCTATAATGTAATGTAATGTAATAATTCTTACATAAGATAAGTACCTGTGATATTCTAAAACGTTTTTACCAGCACAAAATTATCTATTCTACGACGCACTTATTCTACAGCCGATTCACAGCTCAGTTCTTTCCGCAATAACGAAAGCGGATTGTTGACGGCAGTAATGTAACACAACAATGCCGAGTAAACAGATCACGTAGCAATTAGTTTCTTAGGTAACATAACCATTGTTATGTTACCTGGGAAACGTCAAACTTCATTGATATGTTACCTGGGAAACGTCAAACTTCATTGATATGTTACCTGGAAAACGTCAAACTTCATTGATATGTTACCTGGGAAACGTCATCTGTTTATCAACAAATAAACAACAATGGTTACCTACATAGTTACCTTACATTACATTACATTACATTCATCTACCACAGACCCATCTTAAGCGTAACTAATTCAAGTTAAATAAGCAATGTCTTAATCAAACTTTACTCGATTGTAAAGCAAGTGTGACGTATTTACGTCAAATTATCCGGAACCATGGTTCCACTGACAACTTTTTACATGCAAAACAAATTAATTAGAATAATGGCCGGTGTCAAAAGCATTGTATCTTGTAGAAAATTATTTCGTAAATTTAATATACTTCCACTTGCAAGTGAATTTATACTCTGCTGTCTATCATGTGTGGTGGAAAACTTAGATAAATTTAAAAGAAATACAGATGTACATAATTTAAATACAAGATGGAAACGTGATCTCTATGTGCCAAATCCTAACCTTACTAAATATCAAAAAGGAGTCTACTATACAGGTATCAAGTTGTTTAATAATCTTCCAACAGTTAAAAGTCTAAGTTATTATATAAAGGTATAAGCCTGCATTGAAATATTACCTCTTCACTCACTCTTACTATTCCGTAGATGCTTTCATCTCTGCTGAACATTTTTAAGCTTTATGTATAGCTATAATCTATACGTAAAGCAAGTTTTGCATTTCTTTTTAAAATTTAAAATTCTGAGGTTTTTGTATATATTAATTTGTTAAAATCTTGAGTAAGAAACTAAACTAACCCCCCCCCCCCTTCGGAGGGTTTTTTTTGTGTCTTACTCAAGTCTTTTAACCCCTTCCTTTCATTGTATTTATCGCCTAAATATAATTTAAACACAGAGGCGTCAGTTTTCGTAAGCAGTTTGACTTGAATGAGTATTATTATCAGTATCAGATTACCTTCTCTCACTTTTCTCCATTTCTTAAATAGTTTTCTGTCGCTGTTCGGAGACGATGTGCTGCTTGTAGAGCAGTGATAATGCGACTGGCTTGGTATTTTTTGATTTCTTTGTTGTGAAGCGTTATTTGTTTACTCGGCATTGTTGTGTTTCTATACCAACACAACAATGCAGAGTATAAACAAATATCTGTTGACATTGTTTGAAGACGTCATTTCCTGAAGGCAACGAAAATCACAAATTTTTATAGTAGAAGACTAGAGCAGGGCGCTCCTTCCGGAGCGCGTTCTCTAATCTGATATTCTACGTCTTTACGTCGCTGTTCTTGTTCAGTCAACTTTCTACGTCCATCCCCACCCTTGCAAATCTTCGTCTTAAAATCGATCATAATAGTTTTCGTAATCGTAATATATCGAATGAGGATCAGTTTACCTTGTGAAGTTGTTGGAGTTGGTACTTCAAATACTTGATGACGTCTTCTTTCGCTTTTCTGATGTTTTAAGCCAACTGTCAGTCGATAATCAAGATTGCGGTCTGCTGCTTCTGGAGCAGTGATAATGCGACTGGCTTGATATTTTTTGATTTCTTTGTTGTGAAGCGTTATTTGTTTACTCGGCATTGTTGTGTTTCTATACCAACACAACAATGCAGAGTATAAACAAATATCTGTTGACATTGTTGATTGATGACGACGAAATCACAAATTTTTATAGTAAAAATAAAAAAAAGATATTTCAGCTACCACAGACCCATCTTAAGCGTAACTAATTCAGGTTAAATAAGCAAAGTCTTAATCAAACTTATCTCAATTGTACAGCATGTATGAAGGGAATATTTAGAATAAAGCCAATATATAAACTTCCTTTCCGTAAAGACGTATTTACGTCAAATTCTCCGGAACCGTGGTTCCACTATCACTTTAATTTTTTTTTTGGGTGGGGGGGGGGTGTCTACTCGGTCGTGACTCTGCGTATGCACTTTCGGTGCCCACAACGAAGCTGAAAGCCAGGGCTGGGGCTCCGACGTGCTGGGAGTGGTGACGAACTCCTGTAATCCAACTACTTAGAGGCTAAGTGTTGAGAAATGACTTGAGGTTGGGAGTTCTGGTGTTCTGTGTCCCACAGCTAAGCTCGGTATCAATATGGACACCCTGGGGGGAGCCCGGGGTGGCCAGGTTGTTTAAGGAGGGGTGGATCGGGCCAGAGAGGAAACTCACCCGTATGATGCTGTAATGGGATCGCGCATGAAGACTGGGAGCTGCTTTAGAGCAGACCGGAAGTCACCTGTGATCGGAGCTACCGGCACCTGTACTACGACAACCCCGGCCCAGGGAGCATTTTTTGGAGGGGGGGGGAGGATGAGCCATGTCTCATGGCTCGAGTAGCCTATCAAACATAAAAATGAAAACTAAAAACTAAAAGGTAGATTTCCTGTTCCACATTCTAATAAATATGAAATCTGAATATTCTTCAAACATGGCCACTCTCCAGCAATAAAACTTGGTTTCTGGAGACCACAGCCCAAAATTGGAAGAAGTCTGTACAATATTTATGACAATGGAAATAAAACAATTATATCAATTATTTATTTTAATCCGTCTGATCACAATATAATTTTATTTAAAATTTATTATAATTAAGATAATAAAATATCATTCATGTTCCTTATCGATTGATCGATTTACATTTCGGAACAAACAAACAAACAAAACAATTACTTCTTTAAAACAGGGAAGGAAAACCCTGACAGAAAACCAAGGGTTGAAGGGGCTGCATAGGAAAAGAGAAACCAATCCTTCTAAGGGAAAGAACCCGGAATAAAAACTTCTGGAGGACTATGGGGGTTGGACATCGGGCTAAGAACCCAATTCTGGAAGAAGCTGACACACTGAAAGGGCCGTAGTGGTAAAGAAGAAGAAGAAGGACATGTAATGAATATCGAAACTTTCATTAGGTTTGTACGTCTTCCTCCTCTGTGTGTGTGTGTGCGTGTGCGCGCGCGCTTGGGTGTGTGTGTGGCGTGTGGGGCGTCTGGGGCGTGGTGTGGGGGTGGTGTCTTGTCGTGTGGTGTGGTGTGGTGTGGTGTGGTGTGGTGTGGTGTGCAGTCGTGTAGTGTCGTGTCGTGTGGTGTGCTGACGTGTCGCGTGGTGTGTCGTCTCGTGTGGCGTCGTCTCGTGTGGCGTCGTCTCGTGTGGCGTCGTCTCGTGTGGCGTCGTCTCGTGTGGCGTCGTCTCGTGTGGCGTCCTCTCGTGTGGCGTCGTCTCGTGTGGCGTCCTCTCGTGTGGCGTCGTGTCGTGTGGCGTCGTGTCGTGTGGCGTCGTCTCGTGTGGCGTCGTCTCGTGTCGTGTGGTGTCGGCCCACACCACAGTACACCAAACGACACGACAGCACACGACGACACGACACGACGCGACACGACTGCAGAACACACCACACAACACACCAAACCACACGATACAACACGACAGGACACCAGGCCCCACACGCCCCACGCCCCACGCCACATACACACACCCAAACGCTCGCGCGCGCACGCAGACACACACAAAGGAAGAATACATACAAACAAAATGAAAGTTTCGAATTTCTTCATTACATGTGCGCTTCTGCTCCAACCTCTTCTTCTCTAGCACTACGGCCCTTTCAGTGTGTGAGCTTCTTCCAGAATTGGGTTGGTAGTCCGATGTGCACCCCCCCACCGTCCTCCATAAGTTTTTATTCCGGGTTCTTTCCCTTAGAAGGACTGGTTTCTCTATCCCTATGCAGCCCCTTCTACCCTTGGTTTTCTGTCAGGGTTTTCCTTCCCTTAGCCTTTGGGGATTCCTCCCCTACCCACAAGGCAGTGGGGGCACTGAGCTCATGTGGTATTTGATGGGTGTAGCCTGCCACCAGCTACACTCCCACGCTCTCCGGTCTTGCCGCCTCGGTCCGGGACTGCCCCTTATTCGCAGCTAACCCTCATATCACTATCCGCCACCTGTCGCCCGCCCAGTACCTGAGGCTCGCCCTGGATTACGACTGAAATAAACAAACACGACGTTACGGATACGGATCCTACACATCTCCGTTACACTTTTTCGCCGAATGACCCTTCCGTGTAGACGTATTTACGTCAAAATCATTGCTTTATATTATGGAACTCTTAAGGTTCATTGTCGTGTTCAGATCATCCACCTACCTAAAGTCAATTGAATCTGTTAAATTTTGTGCGGTACATGTCTCAACCATCTCATACTCCTTGAATTAATCACTCTAAAATGTTAAATTGAATCATAAGTATGAAGTTCCCCATTGAGTAAGAAACTAAACTAACCCCCCCCCCCCAAAGGGGTGGTTAGTTTTGTGTCTTATCCAAGTGTTTTAACCCTTGAATGCGCAGTATGACTTGAATGAGTATTATTATCAGTATCAGATTACCTTGTTGGTGTCAGTACGTCTTCTCTCACTTTTCTCCATTTCTTAAATAGTTTTCTGTCGCTGTTCGGAGACGATGTGCTGCTTGTAGAGCAGTGATCATGCGACTGGCTTGGTATTTGTTTATTTATTACGTTATTTGTTTACTCGGCATTGTTGTGTTTCTATACCAACACAACAATGCAGAGTATAAACAAATATCTGTTGCCATTGTTTGAAGACGTCACCTTCTGTCACCGGGATCTAAAAGACACACAATTGAAAATATATAAATCACTTTTATATTACTGTTAATTAAATTAAGCAATGAAGCTATAACACACCCATCACAGTTTCTAGAGTTCACCTCAGTGAACAATACAAAACACATACGGATGTGTTCAAGGTCGTATTTTTCTGTGTTCATTGTACACGATTTTCAGATTCTGTAATACTACAGATTCAGAAATATAAGATATGAAATGTTGACAGAGGAACTACGGTTCCGGAGAATCTGACGTAAATACGTCTCTATAATGTAATGTAATGTAATAATTCTTACATAAGATAAGTACCTGTGATATTCTAAAACGTTTTTACCAGCACAAAATTATCTATTCTACGACGCACTTATTCTACAGCCGATTCACAGCTCAGTTCTTTCCGCAATAACGAAAGCGGATTGTTGACGGCAGTAATGTAACACAACAATGCCGAGTAAACAGATCACGTAGCAATTAGTTTCTTAGGTAACATAACCATTGTTATGTTACCTGGGAAACGTCAAACTTCATTGATATGTTACCTGGGAAACGTCAAACTTCATTGATATGTTACCTGGAAAACGTCAAACTTCATTGATATGTTACCTGGGAAACGTCATCTGTTTATCAACAAATAAACAACAATGGTTACCTACATAGTTACCTTACATTACATTACATTACATTCATCTACCACAGACCCATCTTAAGCGTAACTAATTCAATTTAAATAAGCAATGTCTTAATCAAACTTTACTCGATTGTAAAGCAGGTGTGACGTATTTACGTCAAATTATCCGGAACCATGGTTCCACTGACAACTTTTTACATGCAAAACAAATTAATTAGAATAATGGCCGGTGTCAAAAGCAGGGTGTCTTGTAGGAAATTATTTCGTAAATTTAATATACTTCCACTTGCAAGTGAATTTATACTCTGCTGTCTATCATGTGTGGTGGAAAACTTAGATAAATTTAAAAGAAATACAGATGTACATAATTTAAATACAAGATGGAAACGTGATCTCTATGTGCCAAATCCTAACCTTACTAAATATCAAAAAGGAGTCTACTATACAGGTATCAAGTTGTTTAATAATCTTCCAACAGTTAAAAGTCTAAGTTATTATATAAAGGTATAAGCCTGCATTGAAATATTACCTCTTCACTCACTCTTACTATTCCGTAGATGCTTTCATCTCTGCTGAACATTTTTAAGCTTTATGTATAGCTATAATCTATACGTAAAGCAAGTTTTGCATTTCTTTTTAAAATTTAAAATTCTGAGGTTTTTGTATATATTAATTTGTTAAAATCTTGAGTAAGAAACTAAACTAACCCCCCCCCCCCCCTTCGGAGGGTTTTTTTTGTGTCTTACTCAAGTCTTTTAACCCCTTCCTTTCATTGTATTTATCGCCTAAATATAATTTAAACACAGAGGCGTCAGTTTTCGTAAGCAGTTTGACTTGAATGAGTATTATTATCAGTATCAGATTACCTTCTCTCACTTTTCTCCATTTCTTAAATAGTTTTCTGTCGCTGTTCGGAGACGATGTGCTGCTTGTAGAGCAGTGATAATGCGACTGGCTTGGTATTTTTTGATTTCTTTGTTGTGAAGCGTTATTTGTTTACTCGGCATTGTTGTGTTTCTATACCAACACAACAATGCAGAGTATAAACAAATATCTGTTGACATTGTTTGATGACGTCATTTCCTGAAGACAACGAAAATCACAAATTTTTATAGTAGAAGACTAGAGCAGGGCGCTCCTTCCGGAGCGCGTTCTCTAATCTGATATTCTACGTCTTTACGTCGCTGTTCTTGTTCAGTCAACTTTCTACGTCCATCCCCACCCTTGCAAATCTTCGTCTTAAAATCGATCATAATAGTTTTCGTAATCGTAATATATCGAATGAGGATCAGTTTACCTTGTGAAGTTGTTGGAGTCGGTACTTCAAATACTTGATGACGTCTTCTTTCGCTTTTCTGATGTTTTAAGCCAACTGTCAGTCGATAATCAAGATTGCGGTCTGCTGCTTCTGGAGCAGTGATAATGCGACTGGCTTGGTATTTTTTGATTTCTTTGTTGTGAAGCGTTATTTGTTTACTCGGCATTGTTGTGTTTCTATACCAACACAACAATGCAGAGTATAAACAAATATCTGTTGACATTGTTGATTGACGACGTAATTTATTAACGACGACGAAATCACAAATTTTTATAGTAAGAAGATTTTCCAAACTCTGCAGCTGTGTCGAGGTCATGCCTTGCCCAAACGAAGTCGTTTAGTTAGGTTTGTCTCTTCGGATTTCTTTCGTTGGCCTTGATTTTAAATCGATAGGAGGGCACTCATCCACTGATTCAGATCAGAATTTAGCAAAGATCTGGCCGTGGTAGATCGCACATTCGCTCTTTGGGCCTGTGGCCCGTAGCTTGAGATACTGTTCCATTAAACCACTTTTCAGTCTTGGGGAGCAGCTCCGGCCATTTCTGAGGGGTTTGGTGGCAGTGGATTTTGCGTAACCACAGCGTTTCGACCTTTCTTAGCGCGATAAAAGTTGGTGAGATGCGTGAGTGGAGACAATGACTCGGTTTTCAAGTTCAGTACGGATAATTCTTATTACACAGACTCTTCAGAATATTATTCCGGGCTAGGTACGGGGCCAGATCCCTAAGTTTGCGTCCTATCGAAGAATCTCTATCCAGGTTAATGGCCTTCACCAACAAGCCTTCCTGCATCTCGCGTTCGCTCAGGCGAGGAAATTACTAGCGCCACTGGCTTGATTAATCTTATTTGCATCGTCCGTCTGGCTTCTCGATGAGAAATGACAAAGCTTTGTACAACCCTAAGGACTTCTTGAGACGTGCTGCTCAAATAGGAGAGCCGTGTACGTATTTCCTGGAATCGGGATTCAAAACAACGTGAAAAGAGCACCGGATAAGCCGAAAAACATCCACGGAGTCGATGCAGCAGCTCGGCCATCGGAGCGTAGCGTGATTGGTCTGGGTTCGTAGCCCGGTTCACACAGCGTTCGTCTACGAAGATGCGGGGAGCCTTTCCCTGAATATCGTCATAATCGTGAGTGGATTTAAGTGGCATGACTTGGAATATTCGAGAATTCCATCTCTCATCGTCTGTTCCATTTGGGTCCTAACTGAAAGTCTCACTGAAAATGGCATTGCTCTCGTATGCGAGACACAGAATGAGATTGCTGTGGCATCCCCCGGTTCTGAATGTGTGTTGATCCTCGGTGCTTGAACTGGTCCATCCTCCTCTCATCGAATGAATCAATATCGATAAGTCGATTCACTGGATTCTCATTACGCCTATAAAAGGGAATCTGCCCTATCAGAGCCACGTAATGAATAAACAATGCATCAGTGTTAGAGTAAATTAATGTGGAATTAACTTAAATTGTGTTGATCCTCAGTGCTTGAACTGGTCCATCCTCCTCGTCCATTGCTGATTCTTACTTTATGCAACGCGAAAAAGAAATTTCCAATTTTCGTACTCAGTTATTTGCTTAGACGCCAGAGAAACGTCAGCTTCGAGACGAGCGGCGTACATCCACCCCCTCCCCTCCCCTCCCCTCCCCTCCCCGGCGCTAAAACTTCAATTTCCTCAGACGCCGAGGTAATTCGCCGATGTCACAGCAAACCCGCTAGAGCGTGCCCCAGGCGCTGAGGCCGGTTGAGCGTCTGTTCGCGACGCTTGGGAATAATTCGTACCCGTTCGAACGACGTGAGTGCGAAAAATAGAATTTGCTCTTTTCCGAGTCGCAAATCAGTGCCTAACTCGAATACGCCGTAACCCACAGACATAAGGAGATTGCATTTGAATGTATGAGAACATCCACTGCTCCTGCACTTGAAGTACAGGCAACACGCAGCACTTCACGTAGTTTTCCGCAGGCGCAGGCGTTTGAAGCGATAAGAATTCAGAGCCTTTTAAGACGGTCGTAATTCGTAAACGTGGGAGCTCGACTGAAGCTTCGAGCTTAAGAGAAATGTGATTCCTGCTAGCGGATGCCAGTGGCCCTCATATGAAAAACGAAGGACATTCATTTAAATGAGCCGAGTTTATTTGCCCAAATCTTACAATAAGTAGATACATAAATGCTACTCATCAAAGTAATTGATTCTGAAATTATTGCTACTGGGACGAAATTACGAAACCTCGTCCATTTTATCTTGTGCCTGTGTTACGAAGGAGAACTTCAAATCATAAAACAAAACACGATCCTGCCCCCGTGTGCGTTAATGGCCGCGTACCAATGTCCTTACTGACGCGAACTTGGATTCATTTGTAGCTCTGTCCAGTTTCATGAAATTCGTATTTCTCTCCAAATAGTGCCCTTTTTTTTATTGTTATTAAATCGAGGATGTGGACTGAGGACAAAACGAGAAAAGTCCTTCTTGTGGTCACTAAGGTAGTTCAAGGCCTGTGACTTCGCTCACAAAAGTACGCTGAGAATTCCCATCCAGCTTCTTTAATATCATTTTCATGTGATCTGACGTCAGCGTCAGAGTGTTCCAGTTGGTCTGTCCCCTTCTGGTTTTACGAATAGGATTTTCTCATGGTTTCTAACTAATTCTCCGTCTAATTATCATTTATTTCGTCATCTTAATAAAATTAGGGACCTCGTTATTTTGTAGTAGTCTCCGACCTCCTGCTGATTTATTCCTCACAGGCCCAAGCCAGTTTAAGAGACGAAGTTCCGAAGAAGACGACAGATAAATTATGGTCCATGAGATGCCGGAAGATAAGGTTTCAGAAGCGCATTCCCTGACTGTCGATTAAACTAATTTGTCTCGTTCCATGTGGAACGTCAAGACATTATTTAACACTCGCAAACTAAGATCCTTGCATGTCTGATGGGATTTTACGGGCTTCTTAGAATATACACGCACGTGTCGCATTTGCAAAAATTCTGTTTTAAACTGTTCACCTGCAGTTTGCTCAAGTGCAGAATTCTCTTCTGTTACTCATGCCGAAGCAACTGGAAATGGGTTCCGAAATCGTCGATCGTCTTACTCGAAGGCCGTAAAGCACGCGCGATCCAGCAAGCTTTTGTTAACGAGCAGAAAGCATCGTCAGTATCATTCATTCGCGTTTTCACTGGCGAGGCTAGAAGTCAGGTCTTCTTTTTTGTGTTTCCGATATTTGTTGTTAATTGGCATCGTGATTTGAAACTGGCTGTAGACAAGCAGACGTAACCCCCCCCCCCAAAAAAAAAATAAACACGTACTTAGAAGAGTTTTATCTCCAAAAGTTTACCATTTATTCATATAAACATGGTTCATTATGTTATCCCTTAAATGTTCTGCTCTTAAAACCGGATATCTGTAATAAAACTTTGAGAGTCGCTGAGTTTCAGCCACGGATCTTATTTGGCTCAACACGGACTCAGTTGGAGATCGAACGCGAGATTCAGATAATGCAACTTTGCTGTTAATATACCTCCTGAATTTCCTGACTTGTTGATTAATGTAACGGAGACCGGAAGTTTTTCTGAATGAAGCCGTTAATCTCATTATGCAGTACAGATTTTGTGTACGCGTAATTTTGTGTTCTGCACAGACTTAAGTCGTTGATGAACTGCGTTAGCGAACGCAGAAGTGAATTCGCTCTCTACTTTGCCAATCTGTGACCCTCCAGTCTCCGCCTGACATCTCTCTGATAAATTGTTCCCCTCTGGCAGGTAAATCACTGCTGTGGTTCCGATATCACGGGGATTTATCAGGGTTAATTTGCGGCACGTTCGCACTCAATATTCTGGTGTTGTTACGAACACGAGATATGTGCTGGATGTGCGCATGCGCGTTCGAGGTAATGGACATCAAAACAGTAATGACTGCGCGAATTCGACCCTTTATGACGACACAGATCATTTACCAATGCCAAGGCGTCTAGAATAAACGACGCCCTCAATCTTTGATCTCCATTTCCTTGCTGGAAAATTCTCGCGTTTCTCAGCTCTTAAAATGACAAAGTTCGCGAGTATGTAGAAATTCAGGCGTCGTGTTTCTTTGGAACGTGGCGTCAGGAAGGCTCGCGAAATTTGTGCGTAAAAACGAGAATTTGCTTACATAAACGGGATTTTTGTTTGGCTGAGAGTCTTGGCATGTCAGGACAAGGGCTTACTACTCCTGGTGATGGTAAGACGATCCCATCAGACAATTTGTTCTTTGCGACAGGAACTTTGGATTCATGTGCGTCTGAGCTTTGAACCCAGGGGGTTGGCATCGTGTTAGGTCAAAGGAGATCCATCTGGATAATTCTGGCTGAAGGTCTCCGTGATCGGGGGTAGGCATTTTGAAAGAGAGTCCCAGAATACGACTGATCGCAATTCTTTGTGAAGTCGAGAGAAACAAAGCGTTGGACATGTGCACGGGCAATACGGGCATATATCGCTCTTTGTGAGTGGACCAATCAGCGCAAAGGAGGTCTCCTGAAAAACACCTGTTTAGAGGCCGAAACTACGTTGTTGCAACTTCGCACCTGGTAAACTTTTCTGGTGTTCAAGGAAGGTTTGGATTTGTACGGACAGCGAAGTCTGCAAATGACGGCATTTCACGAGTCCTCGGATTGTTTGCATGGAAATACATGTTAAAAAAAAAACAATTAGCATTCACTGGAAACCAAAGTTTGTCGCGCAGAGCGTGGCAACACTGAATGTTTCATGTCTCCTTGCTTGTTTCTCGCAACGTTTGATTCCTTCGACGTCAGAGTGCACGTGAGTGATGCAGGCCTCAGCCTCAAATTGTGCTGGAAAACATTTTTATGTTCCGTGACCTTCGTTGACCTTTTAACGACACACAGTTTCGGTTTTATTACTCTCAAGGACAACTGAGAACTGGGTTTGGACTAGACGACATGCACCCCGCATCCATTTCCACTTTGCCGGCAAGGAAGCCCACTGAAGCGAAATTTGACGCTGAAGCCGAAACACGCTCCAATGGGTCTCGCCCACTTCATGTGGGTATCGAATTCTCTTCCGCCACATCCGGGATTTTGAGGTCAGGACAGAAGCCTTTGAACGATTGGAATCCGGCCAAAGCCTGTCCAAAATTTCCTCGGCGTTTTCAGGAAATTCAAGTGACCGGAAAAACTAACGTCGCTGTACCAACTGCTAGATTATGAAGCGGCGAATCAAATGAATTGATGTTTATTTGAAATGAACTCGAAGCGATCGCGGATTTAATCAGGACTAGAAAATTGTCCGTGCAGAATGACGAGAAAACCGAACACATCATTTGGGAATAATTTTATTAAAGAGTGTAACGAAGAACATGTACAGTTTAAACCATCGTTTGTCCTTGCTCAATTGCGAAAACTGCGAGCGTCTGTTTTCTAGTTGTGTAGAATTACATGGAAGTGTTAACAGTTTCTTTCCTTGAACACAGAATTTAATATGGCTTAATTTTGCAGTCTCGACCAAAATCATACGTCGAGGTATAAAGTAACTGCACAAAGAACGCCGTGCGCAGAGTAGGCCACGGTTAAAATGAATGTCGTGTAGATCGGTGCCATGCATTCTTGATCGTGGAGATCTTTCAGTAAGGATAGCCGATGTTGCAGGGTCCATCCAAATACGCAAACACAAAGTAAGGTTTAGATCTGGCCCACACGTTTTTCATTTCCCAAACCGCATAACTGATATAGACTAAATTTGGTATTGGAGCCTACATTAAGAGTGGTCGGGTGAAATACATTTTCGCTTGTAGTTTCGGCTTCAAAGTTTTTACGTTGACATAAAATTGGTCTTCACGAACTTCGCGCTGTCTGGACTTTCATCGCTTGGCGTGGCGACGCATCGTTTACGACGTGATTCTGAGTGACTCCAGGCATCGTACTTGAGTCTTGGGAAACGTAACTGGAGCTTCTAAAGTCGGCCTTTCTGGAAGTAAAACAGGTTGGCTGCAGTCAGATTGGCGATTAACAATGTTTTACGGAATGCGACAAAAATCCTGTTGTCTCCCCCCCCTCGCCCCTTCCGGCATCGCCACTAGTGCGGTGATAATGTTCGCTAACAGAAAGTGCTTTGGATGCAAACGGGAATCCAGATAAATTCTTTGGATTATGACAAAGTGCGTTTCGCGGTGTCTGTACGAGTTTCAAACGGACTTGGGAAAAGTCACGTTTCTCTTCAAATTAGGCGGACGTACACGTAGCCCTCGATTTGCGCCGATTCAGAATAACGCCGGTTTTGAAACCAGAAAGCTAAAAAGTGAAAAGAATATATTTTACTATTATTTATAACGTTTTACAATATATCTCGTAATTCTTATATCGCTGATTTTGAATAAAAAAAATGCATTTACGTAAGTTTCGTTAACGCGAATTTGCTCCAATGAGATCGATGAATCGGTAAAAGTTGTTTGTGAAATGCAAACTTTTTCTCTTGTGCTAGGGCGAAGAGGAGTGTTGTGGCATCCATGAAATTTTGAAAGAAAGAAAGAAAGAAAGAAAGAAAGAATGAAAGAAGAAATCACGACAGTTTACACTACACGCCTTTTTTAAAAAAAAACATGACGATCCTGAACCAGGGACTTCGTCAGAGAACTCACGCCCCTTCATCACGCCATATTTTTTTAAATTACCTTTATTTTATTTACGTTATTTCAGAGCTTTAAATGCAATGCCATTATTTTACTCGTCAATGTTTTGGTGCTGGGAACGCGTGTCATTGACTTCCCATTGATTTACATTATAAAATCGTTCCAATTTACACCGATTCGTCCAGGAACGCATCCCCGACGTAAACCTGTACTTGTGTTTTATGCACGTGGGATAAATAATTTCAATTAACGGACGGAAGAGGAAAGCCAAATGCGGACAAATGAAGATCAGATTACGAATTCATTGTAGCGAATTATTTAGCGCTCAGTTTGCCCCCCCCCCCCCCCGCATGTCCGCTTTGGCCATGAGCGCTGGGCAGTTACGAGATCGTTGCGTAACTTCGTCATTCCTTTCTTGTGACACAATCCTCGGGGTCACGTCGTTGACCTAACAAGTGTCTCGAGCTCTTGTTTTCCGACGCTAGTCGCTTTCTGCAGTCAATTCCATGATCCAGCAAATGTGAAAAGACGGACACAATTTTATGCATTGTAATTAATTATTTCCAATTAATCAATGATAATAACTGTATTTTCCTCGTAACTTAATACATTCTCTTCATACGAATATAAACCCATAATTTCAAATGTTACTTACGAATTCTGAAGGCCCTCAGTGCTTGTTTGCTGTTTTAAAACGCGCTGATGCGACCATCGGCCTTTCTCTCACGCATATCGATGCGAAATTTTCTTTTGGTTTTTGTTAAATCTGCCGGCTCACCACAGAACAAATCTTTTTGTGTGGAATTTGCAGACTTTGATATGAAACTTTTTTAAGGGTTTATAAGTTACCAATCGACGACCGGTTTAGGAGAAAATTGATTAAGTTCGATTTAAGCTTCATGCAGAGTTGTCGTATTTGACCAATACGAAAGTAGGAAAGCCAAAATAAAACTCGCTTAGCCCCCCCTCCCCCCTCACACACACTCACACATTTTTATGAAAATCTTTTGCGTATTTTTTTAGTAGGACGAACAAGCTGCGAGCGTAGCATCCCGCAGATACAATGCGCTAACTCAGGCGAACCCTTCGCCATTAGTACTAAAATAATTAGAAAAAGGCTAGCAGGGATGGGAAAAAGCAAATCAATAGGGCCTGACAGCATTTCTGGGGAAATTCTAAAACTGGGTGGGGCAGCCATGATTCCATACCTGGCGCGATTGTTGGACGTAACAATTAATAATGCCACTATACCAAGGGACTGGAAAAAAGCCATAGTGGTTCCTATTTACAAAGGAGGTGATCGATCATTGGTCACAAATTACAGACCGGTCAGTTTAACATCGGTGGTCTGCAAACAAATGGAACACGTTATAGCATCTTGTAAATACTTGGGAATTATCTTAAGCAGCGATTTAAGCTGGGCTGATCAAGTAAATTATACGGTGAAAAAAGCCTGGAAGGCACTTCATTTTACAATGCGTGTTCTCAAAAAGGGGAACAGTAACACTAAAAGTCTAGCCTACACATCACTAGTGCGTCCGATTCTGGAATATGGGGCGGCGTGCTGGGATCCTTACAGGGAGGGGCAGATAAATGCGTTAGAACGGGTGCAAAGGAAAGCATGTAAATTTGCATATCACAGGAGCGATTCGAACTGGGAAACCCTGGCACAGCGTAGAAAGATAGCACGAATATGTGCTCTCTTTAAGGCGTACACGGGAGATCGGGCATGGAAAGCTATAGGTGACAGATTGCAAAGGCCATACTACCTGAGCAGAGTCGATCATATTCGGAAAGTTAGGAGCAGAAAACAAAGAACAGATATCGGAAAATATTCCTTTGTAAATAGGACCATCCAACTCTGGAACCAGCTACCTGCTGAGGTTTTAGGGACTCTCTCCTGTAAACCAAGTACGTTTAGGAAGAAGGTTAGGAAAGTGATAAATGAGGTGAAGTAAAGGGAATAGATGGGTGGGTGCAGTGAAGGGGGGTAAATTGGGGTGAGGATGGGAAGGCTTCATAAGTGTAGTGAAGTGAAGAGAAGGTCCTGATGAAACGTGTGATTCATTACTGTTACTGACTTATGTCTAGTTGGTATTAATTTTTAAGTTATGTACTTTAGGTTATACGGTTTTGTAATATTATGAGTTGTTTTATTTTGAGTGTGGTGTGTTGTTTTGTTGTGTCTTATTGTTCTTGTTGTGCCTTATGTTTTTTGTGCCTCATTGTTTTGTTGTCTTATTGTTTTTGTTGTGTCTTATGTCTTTTTGTCTTACTGTTTTGTTGTGTCTCATTGTTCTGTTGTTTCTTATTGTTATTGTTTGTGTTGTCTTATGTTTTTTGTGTTATTGTTTTGTTCTGTCTCATTGTTCTGTTGTTTCTTATTGTTTTTGTTGTCTTATGTTTTGTTGTGTCTTATTGTAGGACCACTGCCACCGGGTAAAAACCCATTTGCAGTCAAATAAATAATAATAAAAATAATAATAATAATAAAAAAATAAAAATGTACGCTAGCATAATGTATGAAAATTGTATTTGAATTATTTATCGTTTTGAAGCTTTATATAATTATATACACCTGAGGATGGTTCTTTTAGGAACTTAAACATGTCGTGAAACATGAAAAATGATGGTCTAATGTAAATCGAATATTTCGATAAAGAACATCATTTAATATTTTAAATATTTTAAATGTTAATTATTGTAATATTTTAATATTTAATAAGAATTTATTGTGATTAGACGGACAAGATTTAATATATACAATATAATATAGTTCACAGCTAATTTTTATGATAATTTTAGTTCTGTCCTCCCATCCATATCTAGGTTTTACTGCAGATAAATTTCCTTCAGTTTTGGTTTGGTCTCCTTCGACTTCAGTTCTACGTGCTACGTTCTCCGCTCATTTTTAATGAATTGTGGACAGTGCAAATTATTTTGAAACTCTTCGCTTATGTTTCTTCTAGCCTGTTGCATTATTCCATTCACGCTCAAAAAAACCATCAGAAGTCATGGGAGCCACATTATATCTTCGAAAGACTCTTATCGAGTCTGTGCTATGATGACAAACCAAGTTTCACATCCTTACAAAAGTACACGAATTAACTCTAATTTATTACATCATCCCGGAATTCAATTCGTTTTAATTCTCCTTTGAAAACTGTTGTTATTTATTTTACTGATACTGCAATTAATAATAGTTGTCTTTAAACGAAAATTTAGTCAAGCGTCCTGGTTACAAAAGAACAGAACACATTCCAATAATTTATTTTTTATAAAGACCAGAAAAACACGTTGTTGCTGGAAAGTTCCCAGACAATAACCTCTCCTCCTTCTGATGAGACTAAAGTAAGAGTGAAGATTTTAAGGTGGTAAGTGGTAAACCTTTAGACACACCGGTCGCAGTCTATTAGCCAGCAGTCTAACAAGCAATGAAGTATGGTTGAGGATTTGCAGTTTTCACTGCGGTAAGTCCGAAGAATGCTGTGTCCTGGGTTGTTACGCCTTGTAGACTGACCTGATGACGAAGGCAGCAGGGACCTCTAGAACGTCTGTAAACCTCTACCACACTACACGACGCTACAACCCAGAAGATTCAATTCAATTCAATTCATTTATTAAAGTCACCATCAAAGTAATATAACAGCGCCTGAAGTCCCTAGCATCAACTTTGTTTGCCCGTCCGTGTGGAACATATCCAAAAAAGGTTTAACAGAGCTTCTTGTTATTATATATTTGATAATTTTACTAAAGCTTGCTGAAACATTTAGGTTTATTTTAAAATAAAAAAAACATTAACTGACACGTTACGCAGAATCCTACATACAATTATGTTGCGTGTGAGTGACTGGGCGGGGAATCCTCAGCCAGTCACACAACCATGACAGGGAATCCTCCACATTGTCTACATCGTCCAGCCAGATTGACGCAAGACAGCCAACACACGCAGGTCACTGAGTCTGATAAATCCTGACATAACTCGCGCCATTTGCAATAATAAAATTCAAACGTAGGCGACAGAATTACCGTATACGCGTACATTTCGCAACTTGCTTCTCTTATTTGCACTTAAGTTAAATTTGGCGAATTTACATTTACATTTATCCGTGTTCCAGCGACTCACCTCTACAGAACCCATTATTTCAGCTGTGATGAATTTTCTCCTTCCGTCTCTAAGTCACCAATCATTAAAACTTTCTCTGACACCATCTTCCTGCTGCCTTTATAAATTCTTCAATGTCGATCTCGTCTTGAGACACTCTGCTCGTTCCGAAACACTGAAAATATGGAAGTGAATGTTAATTAGTGACTCAGGTTTCCTAATGTAACCGGAAGTACATAATTTAAACCTCAGTAGGGTTACAGAGGATCTTAGTTTAAAGTTTATTGGTTTTTATCATTATCTTGAGGCGAATTCCAGAAGAGGACCCCAACATATGTCAGAAAATCTCTGTTAAAATCTGTAACTAACCTTCTTTTCATTCACAATCTTCATACCTCATTCGACTTTTACATTTTATATTCGGTTGAAAGGTCGTCATTATGCCAGCAAAGATCAGTAGATGCCCTGGACCTCACAGTAGAATTTACGTTCATACCTCCTACCGATAAATTTCTATTTTTTTTATTTTATTTAGTGTTCTGTCTGACGACAGGTCCATATGAACAGGACACTTCCATCCTTTTCTCGGACTGGGACCTGTTCATATACGTTCTTGGCAGATGATCCAGAAGTGGTTTGCCATTGCCTTCTTCTGTGTGTGAATGGAGTAATTGTTGGGATGCCACGGAGGAAAACTCCGTGATGCCTAGACCACGGCCTTGCCCAACACAAGTTATAAATTCAGGCACCGCCGGGAATCGAACCCGAGACCCCAGGATTACAAGGCCAGCGTTCTAAGTTCTATTAGTGAGAATTAATTCGATTTTCCCCAACATATGACAATAAAACAGTAGTTTCAATTCGGGAAAAGGTTTCCAAGTGATTTTATTAATGCTTGAGAAATAACTAAAAGAATTACTGATAATTATGATAATAAAATAATAATAACAATCCGCATAACGTAATATTTCTGGTGCTTTTGGCAGAGTATTAGCTTTGACCTTTGCGAACAGCGTCGGGGTTACCTTCGGGTCAGCGACGTTTGCTTGAGTGAGTTGTCTGGTGCCCGTCGGGGTGGATGGAATAATCAGTGAATAATCCTCCGGGGTGTCCCTCAAGTAATTTCTAAGCTGACTGGGGATCCTCGATGCAGTAATTCCTTGTTCAAAAACAAATGAAATTGTTTTTATAAATACGTTATCTATTTTCATTTAAACTACAAATGGATATGTCGACAAATTTTTATGAAAACCGCAATGTAGAATTTCATGAAAATCTGTTCAGATGTTCTCACGTTTATACCTGCGAACAAACAGAAATACAGACAGACAGACACGGCGAAGGTAACAGGCGCATTTAAAATTAATTCTAAATAATCATGGCGTAAACATTTTATCTCCCTTCTATGAATTGATTATTTCTTTAAGAGTTTTGCAAACTAATAAAAATTATAGGTCTCTGGACTAGGTACTTTTAAATTAATACGTAAAAAAAATTATCGACAAGAACATTTGTTAGTATATCTTCACTGAATTATTCATAGAAGAATCGCCCTAACTTCGCAAAATACACCCTTCTACGTAAATATATAAACTAACATGTAGAAAATTAAAGTTATTTTCTTTAAACATGTATTAAATCATTTCGTGTTCTGTCTGTTTTTATTAGCGTGCTTCTTACGACTGTTTTGGACGAATCAAATGTGGGCGGTTGGCCGCTGTATTTAGAACAGCACGCAAGACCAAATAAAGTGATTTTATCTACCTAGGGGAATAAAGAATATGCACGGGGAATTGAGGGGGATTATAAGAACAGCGTACAACTCATAATCTGTCTGTAAAGAATACGTTGACAATGATATTTGATCGAGTGGTTACATTAATAAAAACATTACCCATATATAGGAAACGAGTTCATGAAATGACAAAAGGAATTAGTAAAGAATGAATTAAATTAAAATACGCTTTACAGAAGAGTAATACAGAGTGTCTGAAAAAGATGTATACGTATGAATGAAAGAAAAACATTTTAATAAACTAAATTATTACATGCGTTAGCATTGGCAATTAGTTTATCCACGAATATAATATAGGTGTTACAAATAACCACCGTCAGCTTCGTGGCACATTTTACAAAAGTAAACAACTGACTGACAAGAGGTCACTAAAGTTTCTGCTTTGAATAATTTGTTTTGGGACAGCCTGTATTTAAAATACTTTAAATGTACGTAAACAAAATGATCCTATTCGGTGAGAAACGAAAGATATTTTAAAGTTGAGACAGCCAAAGGAATACAAACTGAGGAATTAAGAAGACAAGGAAACATAGCAAACGACTAATACAAAGAGAAAATTATTGAGTGCACGTTAAAGTGACAGTAGAGAGAAGAACAGAGAACGGAAGAAATGTAAATCGTTAATGAAAATAACCAGAGAAAGCACCGAGGATTGAAGTTTAAAATAGATTACAGGAAGAGTAAGGAATGCAATGCATATAGAACACGCGAAGGAAAATCTCACTTCGAGCTTTCCTGTGGGTTGGGTAATGTTCGGCAACTGGTCTTCTGCGGAACACTGGTGTGCCGCCACAATTTGTCAGGTATTCTGCGATTTTTTATACAAAAATACAATAAATAACTTATTTCACAATGAGAAGTCATAATACACAAACACATTGGTTCATCATGGATGCCTCTGTTCAACAGGTTTCATGATTTGTTGTCATTTGTCTGCATTCTTTCAGGGCAAGAATTTGTATCTACATAAATATTTATCGCATAATCCTCTTCGTGGTGCGTCATTCTGTGGTGTGCCGTGATGTGTCCATGACACATTATGGTGTGCCGCGGGTGAAAAATTATTGAGGAACATTGTGGCACTTCCATGGTTACATCACGTCTGTGGAAACTGTCGTGATAGTACAGCGTTCTATTGTCTAATCATTCATTCTGGACATAAATCACGTTAGATTAATAAGAAATAGAGCAGACTTGTCAAATTCAGTCTCTACTAAGGGCAGTTTAATAATAAATTGTGTTCTGGGGCTATCATATGGGTGAGAAAATCATAATAGCCTACTTTAAATAATTCCAAACTTAAGCTACTTTTTCGTTCTTTTTAAATTCCCACAGGCACACACAAATGTGAATTTAGCTGAAACTCAATTCCACTTGATTTAATTTAAATATAGTACATATAGCCTATTTAATGACTATGAAAAAGGCTATGTTAGTGAACTTTTGTTGACTGAATAATAGTCCAAATATGTTGCTCAAAAATAACACTGAAGCAAAGTATTGAATAAACAACTTTCCTCGATATGTTGTCTAAAAGTAACTTTATTAAAATTATAATTTTTCGATGAACACAGACTAAGATTCTACAGTACACGTTTACATTTAATGTGAGGAAAACATCGCAACATATCTTAAACTGAATCAATCATTTGCAAGATTAATGACTTCACTTTTAAATTGTGCTGTGTTTCTTTTCAATAAATATGGGAACTTTTAGAAACAATGCAAGTCAATAAATATCTTCAGCTTATAAATAGATGCAAAGGATGTTGCCGTAATAAAACTTTATAAAAATTAGATATTTTTTCTTTATTCTTGGGGTAAATAAGTCAAGTCAAAATAAAGTGTTTTTGCAGTAATTCTTTTTGTTTTCTCGAAATTGTTTTTGTTGTCACATGTGTTTTAAAATGACGAATTCAGTTAAATTTACATGGTCGTTAGATTCGTACATAGAATGAGCTCTGTATTTTACGAAATGTCTTTATCTGAAGTTTTTTTTTTGTATTCGTCCAAAATGCAGTGGCTGGACATGCGTTTGTGAACGTAGGGTTATTGTATTAATATCATTTTCACTGAGACTTCAACCCCAAGATACATAAAAATTGTTATTAGTGTGCCTACAGGTTATATGAGCACGAAACTATTGGCTCATGATGCGTGTATATGATATTGTGTTTTACTTTTCTTTGTGAGAGATTTCTGTGGACTCATGATAATTTGTAAATGACTGATTACATTTAATTTAATTATTTTGTGAATTTGGAAGGAAAGAGATACCTGCTGTCCGATTTAATTTCTTTAACTTAATCTGATATTTCTGTGGAGGCTCTGGATAAATTTAAGAAAAGCTCGTAAAAATATTTATTCGATCTGAAGACTTTCTTAATACGTGTCAGACTTTTACTGAGAAGAGAAATTAGATTGCCCTGCAATAAATTTAAACTCATAAAAGAACCTAAAATATTTCCAAACTTTTATAGAAAAGCTGAGCCAATTCGTTACTAATAAAATCGCGTAGGGAAACCAGTGAAACTTTGCGCTTAGATCAAAGTCTCGTTTGGATCACGGAAGATTCCGTGGGATTGATAGCTAAAGTTAAGATCCGCGCGTTACCGGACGGTTCGTGACGTAGATGAGAGCGCACCTGAGGTTTTCGCTCTAATCCCGCTTCAGCGTTAGAGTTCACCCACATTCCTAAAACTTTGACCTTATCATAAAATTAGAGCTCAGACTGTCTGGAGTAAGAAATGGGCCTCAGTGATTTCAAGAAGTTGGTCACGTCACCCGAGACGAGGCCCTATATATCAAGTAGGCGTTTGCAGGATTCGCTGCACTGCCCGGAGAGTTCGGATCCTAGAACCGGTACTCCGTGCCGATCCGACCGAAACGTGCGACAAAGTTTGAAGTATATTTACGTTTTCACATCAAATACGACTTTACTCTTTAATTATTGTGTTTTGGTGTAGTTAGTAGACGAAAATATTGCGGAATAGATAAAGGTCTATGAAGCGTTGAAATATACTGATATCACAAAGGCAGTGACCGACTCATTGAGGCGGGAGACAGTAAAAGTTATGATTTTACAAACTATTTTAGTCCACAGGATATAATAACGTGTCGAAAGCAACACTAGACGCGACTTTCGGGATGTAGAGGATCAGGAATATCCCGCAGAGACAGGAGTGGCGCTGTTTAATAAGTGAAGGAACTACGGCGGTGGAAAATCGTACAGTTTTCGGGGCGAATCCGTGCGTTCCATGTTTATTACAAGTAAAAGTCATAGAAATTAGAGTGAAGGAAGGGTTAGCAGATGAGAAGGATTGTGCCGTCCATTCTAAACGATGTTTCACAGTGGTGGTACTATTTCGCTCGCTGTATCTCGGCAATGTCTTTGGAATACGTAGTTATTTCCCTCTTGTCTGCAAGAGTGTGACGTGATCTCGTGTATTTACACGTCCAGAGCGCGCTGGGAAGAATCTTAAGTTACAACATTTAGTAACGTAAAATACATTTTTATCGTTATTATTACTGCTATTGGCTTTTAAGAACTATGCTCATACACGTATTTGACAGATCAGGAGTCTATTAACCAAATGTTTTGTTTCTTAATGCTTCCAGTGGAATTTTCGTTGGTTACTCCTGGGTAATGCCTGGAGTGTATTTTTAAATCGGGCGTAATGGGCTCCTTCCAAATCCTTACCTCCTCAGCATTAATAATCAGCTCGTATCCTAACTTATTCGGAGCCACGTATTACATTTGGAATTAGACCCCTGAAACCAAAACTGGTGAATTAAAAATTGCGCTATGGATTAGATTTAGAGCCATTTACATGTGATTCACACATGTACTTATCTTTCTTGAAGATTCTTGTGTTTAAAAGTTTTTTCGGAAGAAAATTATGCTTTTATTATTACCAACACTTTTTTTCAAATTATATTATTCCTTTCCTTTCGGATCAAAGCACCATGCATCACAACTTAAGACGCAGCGCAATACGAAAACTGTCTGTAATATGTATGCATTTTCCATTAGATGTGAGTAAAACAGAGTTTTCTGTTAACACTATTATTTTCATTAATTCATTTTTAAACTCTCATTACTTTTATGTTTTCTGCTTGTATAATTGTTATTTACTGTTATTTTAAGGGAGTTTATTGCTTTCGATTAATGTTTAAACTACAGAGGCAAGACCTACCATGACTGTATGTGAGTATTAACATTAGGGTAAGCTAGAATAATAAAAAATAATTATGACGAAAGGACTAGCTAAAGTAGTATATATTGTAACGACTAATTTTGGAAACCACAACAGGAACGAGTATTTTAAACACTTGCTTTCTGAAATAACAAAGACACGAAGCTCGAAGTCTCATTCTCTCTTTTGTCTGCCGCTCATGGAGCAAACGGCAGGTTCATGCTAAGTGCATTTAAAATTAATATTTACGTAGAAGTTAACTGAAGTTAAATTGCTCGTAAAATTGTTGATTTGTTTATACTGCATAATTAATTTTAGACTGAAGACCTGTTTTGAGAAGGAATCATAGCTCGAATACGTTGAAATCAAGTTAACTAAATCCGATTACGTTAGCAAAAACATTTTGGGTTAGAATAAAAGTTTTCTCTTCTGTTCAAATTCTACTTGAATCTAAATGTGTATGTGTGTGTGTATGTGAAAGAGGCTTATTCTAACCGGAAAAACTTATATCCACTATTTTATCCCAACGTTCTACCTGCCTTTTTAAAAAGTTTTGTGACCTTTCCTTACTTATTTCCTTTCGCTTTCTTTCATCTGTCTCCACGTACAGCCTCCCTTGTTGCACACTGCAACTCAGTAACTCAAAACTTCCCCATAATATTTTTTACCGTACACTGAAATGATTCTCATTCCTTCCCCTCCATGGCCTGCATCTATTAGACGGTGGGAGCCAATTGCTTATTCCTCTCTGCCACACTCCTTCTGCTATTCTTTACCAAACCACCTAAGCCCCTGCAGGAATGCCCTCTGAAGCTACTACGTTGACCTATCAGTATAAGAGATGATAATGTTGCGTCATATTGTGATGATTATAATTGTTTAATTTTAACCGTCTAATCACAATAAAATATTTTATTAAATATTAAAATATTATTACTACAATTAACATTTAATATTTAAAATATATTAAAATGATGCTCTTTCTATCGAAATATTCGATTTACAATTAGAGCATTATATCGATTATACACCTGAAGATGGTTCATTGAAAACCGAAACATGTCGTGAAAAAGATGATTCTCTAATTGTAAATCGAATATTTCGATAGAAAGAGCATCATTTTAATATATTTTAAATATTAAATGTTAATTGTAATAATAATATTTTAATATTTAATAAAATATTTTATTGTGATTAGACGGTTAAAATTAAACAACTATAAGTTTAAATAAATCAGGTACATATCACTCTTCATACTAGGATCCTTTAAAATTACAGAAAAACGTTGATCAGCTTCTCAATTTAAACACGAAACTATCTTTGTGGCTATGGAGATTGCTGTTTTCTGGGTTCTTGAGTCGTGCAGTATCTTTGAAGTTTAACGACGTCTCAGAGAAACTTGTTACCTCTGGAATGTCGATAAAGTTGTACCAGACTTCAAGCCGTAAATCTCAGAAAATAGACGTCTTCATAATCGCCACCATGAGAACCTGAAATCCCACATTTTTGAGACGAATTTAACATAATGAAAGAAGAGATGGGTGAGTCATGTACCATATGGGGAGACGATAACAGAATACAAAAATTTTGTTGGGAAACCTGACGAGAGATGTCATAGATATCTAGCCGTTGAGATAATACAGAATTGGACCCAATAAATAAGACGGCGTGTTCTGTATTCATCTGGCTTAAGGTAGGTACCAGTGTCGTCTCTTGTGAACACGGTATTGACATTTATGGTTCCACAAAGGCATGGAATTTCTTCACTTAATTATCAACTATTCCTAGGAATGATTGCTCTCAATGTATTTAACTACACAGACATTTTTACTTGTTTACTCAAAATATCGTTTCTAAGACAAAAACTTCATGGTCAGTACATCGCAAGTGGACACAGGGATGAGAAAATATCTCTTTAAGTTTGATTTTTACTTAGTTTATATATTTCTCTGAACCCTATATGTAATGTTGAGCTACGAATGGGTCATAACTTTAAAGGACAAATTAAATAGTTACGGAAAGAAGCGGGAAAATGTTGCTATAATCTGTGTTTAAAGTATTGAGCCAAAGTTTCAATTTGCCACGAATATTTCAATCAAGTTAGAAATTCACAAAAATGGCACCCGATACGTCCCGAATTCAAGTCTAGAACGTTTCTACTAAATCATATTCTCCCTTGTCGAGGATCACAAGAAGCTTATTTCACGGCGTCTACAAAAATTCTCCGCTGTAAATAAATTCGCCAAATTTGCTATCAGTTCTTTGTCGACACATTTCAATTCATTTTAAATCGGACAACAATAATATTCGCTTTCACGTGAACACAGGCTTTAATTTCTGAGCGCGAAATGACTTGTCGGAGCTCCTCCAACTGCAGAATGTGTTGGTTAGGTAGTTTTTCTCCTGCAATAAAATGGACTATGCTGGCTCTGGTGTTAATAAATCATTTGCTACCTACCCAGAAGTTGATTAAAGTTTTTTAATTTCATCAAATTATGATTATTAAATGGATCCAAAGTGTGAACTAAGAATAGACTTACAGATAACAAAATTATCGCATACCTGTACAGAATTATGATAATTTATTTAGAATGTTACGTGGACGTCTGGGAAAACATTGTCCGTGGTTTCGCTTTGTTGTGAATCTGTTTGCTAACCACAGAATCAACAGTGTGGTTAATTTATAGGTGGGCGTGATTCCTATTACAAAGGGAATAATATTCAATATTTGTTTTGTGTTGAAAAATAATATAGCCAAGTTCATTAATATACCTGCACTATGTATCCAAGTAAGAATGCAAACCATATGTTAATTGGCTTTCGGGTTTGTTGGTATTTTCATGGTCGTCTCTTTGGCTGTTTAACAGAACCGCAGACAGATGTACCGGTAACATTACTACTGAATACTGAGGCTGAAAGTCAAATTACGATATGTTAACTGCTAGGCTAGGTCAGAGCGAGTGTACAGATATCCTCGTCTGTCCTCTTCATGATCAACATCATTGGTTAGTTGGTCGGTTGGTTATATTATAAAGCTGTATCAACTGATGAAGTTATCAGACGAACAGGAACACAAGAATTATAAATACATTAAAACAAATAATGAATTAGCTAATTAAAATACGAGGCATGGAACAAATAATTAAGGATAAGAGAATCAGAAGGAAAGAAACTTATTTAAGGCAGACAGATGAAAGATTCAGCAACAGGTGGACAGCTAGTGGTTATTTTGAACATAGGTTTTAAATTACCAAATTTGCATTTATTTTCTTAATTCCTTATCATTAAAATTTTATTTCTGTATTTTTCGTTGTTGTCAATACATTGTTCTTAAGACGTGAAAGTCTCCTATTACAAACAGGAGGTAGTGATCTGAAACACGATTAAATAACGGAGTATTAATATTGTAGTAGTAATTATTTGCATTAAAAAGAGTATTTCAAATGACAGCAAACTTTACACTCACCGCTGTGAAAACCTCAAATCTTACAAGAGTAATTTCACTTAACAGTAAAATTATTATACAGCAACGTTTACTTAGGGATCATTTTCTTCTCACAGTTGAGTAACCTCTTATAAATTGCTATGATACAAATACTTACCCTCGACAACATTTGAAAGGAAGACATTTACATCAACTATGAACAATTCTACGTGTACGCGGGGTGTGCTTGTCAAAAACTTTAAAACAAATAAATTTTAAATAGCTGTAAGTCAAATTACATGACTTTCCGGACAATATACAATATATTAGCATCTTCTACTTGTTTGTTCTCATAAAACATATCGTAAAGTTAATGTGGCTGCCAGCTGGGTTTGTTCACCGTGTAGTCTGATTACCGACGTCTGAGAGGTTTGTCTGTCCGGGTCGAATGTCGGCTACCTTTACCGACTATCCTGACTGAGATTGTCCTCAGAATTTTGAAGATATTTCCTCTGCAGTCCATAAAACATGAAATTTCCTCGTCATTTGAAATATTTATCTTAGCCTATGTAGCAATCACGATTTAGTAGCACGTATCCACGATATGCTAAATTTGAAACAGCAAAACTGAATAACCTAACAACTAATCATATGAACAGGAAGTATATTCTCACATACCCTGTTCAACAAGTCCCGAGTCGCTGGACGACACATCTGTTTGAATTCCAGTTGGAAGTGTACAAATAACTGGCTGTACAGTGTTTGAAACTGGTTTGGTAAACGTTATTACAGAAATTGGTAATTGAGCGATAAATGATATAACATTTGCATTCGTATATGGAAACAAAACATTGGTTTTGTGCAATTATCTATGATTTCCTCTCTTGTCTCCTAGTTCATTTGTTACAACCTCTTCAGAAACAAGGTGTAAAAATATGGAATTTTATGTAAATCTTAAATTTTCTAATTCTCCCTTCGACGGGTAATTAGCATTCCTTCGACTTCGAGATATCTAGGGTTGCAATTTCTGCTCGCAGACCGACTGTATTCCGTCCCTTCATGAAATGCTGGAGCATCGCTTGAAAATCAAAAAAAAAAAAAATTCTTTTAAATTATTTTCAATCTTTTATTTTAAGACATACTACCAACAGACAGTTTTTAAATCTGGATCGTTTGGTCTTTGGACAGAGTATATGCCCTCTTCTTTACACCTGAAGACGAGGACAGATCCAGCCCAGTCCTCAAAACGTAGTGCTTTATAGCATCAGACGATGAACATGCCCCACAAACTAAACATAGAGACTATTGCGTTATCCCTAGAATCGATCATAATCGACTACAGATTAACTTTCGATTAAAACCGTCGTTAAATAATTAAATAATAATGTTAGTATAAATAAACGATTATAAATTTAAAACAATAATAAGTATACAGAATATGTGATGCGAAACTGTAGTTTAAATTTCGACATATATACATTGGATGTTCGCAAATAAACCATTGTCAAAATAAACGTATGGACAGTTTGGCAACGTTTCGACGGTAAATTTACATGTCAACTGACGGGAGAGACGGAGTTGTTATTTTGGACGCCCAGTACACAGAACCTGTAAGTTGTGACAACAAAAAGGATTCACAAGGGAACGAACTGGCGAGGTCCACGCCGGTGGTAATGTCGCTGCAGGGTAAAAGACCGCGATGTATCTCAAGGCGACAATCTTCGAGTTCAGCGGACTGGGAAATTAGAGTAGCCCGTCCAACACAGCAGCGTAGCAGAGAAGTATATCCTACAGGCGCATTGCTCTGGGCATTTCCTGCCTCGAGCGTTCGCTACGAAAAGCTGGAACATGTGCCCATTAGGTCGCCATGTTTGTCCGTCCATCTGTCTGCTTGTAACAATTAGAGAACTTGTCAGTGAAATGTAACGTATTTTGATAGATATTTGGGAGTTGAATTACAGTTTGACTCATCCAGATTTTAGTTAAAGATGAATTACATTAACAGGTACTTTATATGAAGACATATATGCATGATGTTCACAAATGAGAATGTTGATTCCTGTCGTGTTATTGGATAGTTCCGTGTGCTTTTGTAAAACATTCTTCACATTTCCTACATACACCTCTACATTCCCAGGGTGGAGTTCGACCGGACATCCTGAGTTGTCACAGACATTTTTTACGCAAATTTAATAATATTAACGCATAATATAAATATCGTGCCTGTATATCCGCGTATATTATCTCCTAAACTACTGAAAAGACTTTGTTAAAGTAGAGTATTAGAAGTTTAGTCTGGAAAGTGTCAGCCTAATTTAATTTTGGTTCGTGTTGTTCAATATTATTCCTAAATTTCATGGACTTGATTTATAGAACTTTTTCTCTTGTCTTAAGAAACGATTAATTGTACAAAACATTTATGCTTTTTAGCAACTTAAGACACAGATCTTGTAAAGATCTATCGCTTTAATCTGTAATACGTTTTCATAGAAGGTAGCTAACATTTAAGGAAAACGTAGAATATGTTTATATCTTAATTGCATCATGCTTGTGTTCCTCAATATAATAATTTTATTTTCCGTCCTTACACAAGCTTATAGATTGTTAAAATTACATAAAATTATAACATTTCAACATTTTTGATATTGTTACATTTTAAAATGTAACAATATCAAAAATGTTGAAATGTTATAATTTTATGTAATTTTAACAATCTATAAGCTTGTGTAAGGACGGAAAATAAAATTATTATATTGTAGAATATGTTATTGAGCCATACAGAGTGATGATTGAAGTGTGGTTATTTTTGTTGCAGAATGAAAAACTCGCAAAAAAATACAACAGTCCTTTAAACAGATCAAGGCCGATGCTTCACAGCCGTTGCGAACTCAAAAAACCAACCCGTTCTGGCATTTATCATTCAACAGCTTATTTTGCGTGTTCGGTAAGAAAGGCTGAAGTCAGCATGAATTCATTTTGCCTTAAGCCCTTCTTATCGAGCACCGAAGAAATAATTTCCGCAGTTGAGGAAACGTACTTAAATAAATGAAGATTAAATCTGTGCCCACCAGAATCACAAACTGCACAAAATTGAAGGCCCTTTAAAACAGGATGGTGAGAATTCTTATTTATTCATGCTTATTTAACAACGATGTTAGTAGCTCAGACTAACGTCGAACAGAACGATACATAAAGAAGATAGTAAAACGTATATGAAAGGAAATGGTCGTGGCCTGACTCGAGAAACTAGTCTGGAATTTGACTGGAGGGACAAAGGAAAATTACAAGAAACCACAATCAAGATCACTGGTGTCCGGGTTGAGGTTTGAATCCAGTACCTCCGAAATACGAAGGGGTACTAACCTCTCGATGTTCGGTACGATGCTGAGAAGAATATCTGGAACAAGGTCACTGCATAATGAGAAACTCTGTAATTTGTACTTTTCGCCAAACATTATGTTGATCAATTAAAGTGACAGAGTGGCTGTACATGTAGTATGCGCGATAAGCTAAATATGAGCGGGAGGATAATATTAAAATTATTTTTTTAAAAAAATATGTTTTGTGTAAAATGTACTGGGTTCAGTGGCGTGCTCTTGTGAACAGGGCAATACACGTTCGCATTATATAAAACAAAAACAAGTATTGAAGACGTTCGCAGCTATCAGTTTATCAAGATGAACTCATTTCCATGGAGTTGCCCGGTTAACCTCTGTGCTAGAAACCTCTACTACAGTAATAAGAGCCTTGTCTGTGGAAGTAGAATGTTTCACGAAATAAACAGTCATTTGTTATGAATAGTTTTAGTGATTATTAATTATGTAGCTAATGCCTTGACATTTTCCTATTGGGACTGAGAGAACTTTATGAAAATAATTATTCTAGAACTTTAGGTCACGTTTTTCTTAACAACATTGAATTGTAGTATAATGAGTCTTCATCTATTACATTGGTTCTCTACAAGTGCGTCGACAGCTTGGCGAAATAAGGTTTTGAATAGAATGATAATTATTTAAAATAAAATTATTATATTTAATTGAGTTCATTCATTAAGTAGTTAAAGTTTAAATATATTTATTTTGTACAGTCTATACACAAAAGTTTGAAGTTTATTGGTGTTGTAAAAATTATATAATATTAAAACATTTTGTTGTGTAAAATATTATATTAGCGCTCTTAATCGTAAATACGATTTTACATTATATTTTTTAGCGCTTTTATTAAAACGACATGTTTCGACGGGTAATACCGTCGTCTTCAGGTTTTATAAATTTAAAATATTTTAAAAACTATTAGATATTTGATGCAATATATTATAATGATCCGTAGTTCTGTTTGTACCTTTCCATTTTCATGGTAAGTTGCTTATTGTAGTCAGATGTTATATTTATCTGTGGAATTAATGTTTAATTATTTTCTTGGAATGAGTATGAATTGACATAGGAAATAAATAAATAATCGTATAAATATATATTAAAAATAGTAAACGAGGAACATACCAAGAGATGTTGTGTAGAGTAACGTGCGTCTGACGGCTGGTGATACGATTAAGAGCGCTAATATAATATTTTACACAACAAAATGTTTTAATATTATATAATTTTTACAACACCAATAAACTTCAAACGTTTTGTGTATAGACTGTACAAAATAAATATATTTAATCAAACACAAACATGACGCATATAAGATACAAATAGTTAAAGTTTGTAATACTTTTGTTTTACAATAATTATGCTTACAATTTACATCACTTACAAGTAAGTGTTTCTACTCAGATACAAATATCAATTTCTTATTTTACTTACAGTGTACCTCAAGACACTGATCTAATATATGCAGAAGAACTTATCTTATGCGTATGTAGATCATATTACTGTCGACTTTTAATTCAACGTGTGGGTGAAATGTAACACGCTAATCTTCCCCGACAATTAAATTTTCCCTTGTGATGGAGATAGACTTATACCATCGTCATGTCCGTGTGTATGTGTGTTTGTCCACAAATATGTCAGGCCCACCGTCATGTATTGTAGCCAACTGACATTGCTACATACACTGTAACAATTAGGACACCCCACGTTCGTAAAATGTTAATTCCTCGTTATCAAACATGTCGGTCGTGGGAATGTTCATGCGAGCAAAGTTACGGTCAGATAATATGGGTAATTAAATTTGTGCATTGCACGTAAACTAATACCACGTAGAAGAAGTGACATGTACTCCACTCGAAAGCCACAACGGTTAAAAAATAATGGCAGTAAAATACGTGAAATTCGAGTATGGTCACAATTATGTGGTAACATGTATCTACCTTCATATTTCGTCTGAAACTAAAAGTATTTTCCATTTGCCATTTTGTAGAGTTTCGCTCTCAGAGTAATTTCACCAATAAAAGATTTTGATGAATTATATTAGTAATCCGTTAGGTGGGTCACTCGTCACCACCGCGCGACACATACAGAGATTATGATTAGAGGAGAAGGCTTCCAGATATGGAATAGGGAACTCTCCTGTTGTTTCCCGCGTCTTTATTATATTTGGCCACGTGACACCCTATTTCTCCCTAGTTCATATTTTATTTCTGTATTGTAACCGCTCATCTGGAAGTAGTTAGGTTTTGTTAGTTTTTCTTTTGTGTGTGTTTCCAGTATTTCAAAACCTTTCTGTAAGATTCTAGCACCACCCGCAGAGAACAAGGGTGGACTTCAGCCCTAAGAGCTAGAAGTCATGTTTAGGCCATCTGTTTAACATCCAATCTCGACTCCGTCTACGACAGACAAAGAAGTGCCTTTAGGAGCAAGTGTGGAGGATCATGTTGGGCGGTCCGTGAGAGGTCTCTCTCTGACAGCGGGGGGTGCTTCGCACCAAGCCAGGGACCCAGGCGCCGAAGAAAATTAGGGTAGAGACTCACTCTTGTTTTAAGTCGCGATAGCGAAGGTTCTAGGACATACTGGAAACTGTATATTGTATAGAAATAAATAGTAGTGCCTTCCAACTTCAATCCGAATCATTATTGGCTGGTGTGATCAGGCCGTTAACACGACCTGAGACAAGAGCTACATCCCGACTAGCTAGCTAGCCCCTAAAAATCCTACACCCTGATAAGGCAGCTGTTACGAGGCCACGAGCAGTGGACGGTTACAATGTAGAATTCAGAACTGGGTTAATACTCTTAAAATTCGCGTCTCCAAAAAAGACCGTACCTGGTATCCTACAGTGGAAGAATGAATTACGTACTTTGACACTCGATAGAAATCCCTTTACGTATATCGACATGATGCTTCAGAAATCTGTTATTGGTTTTTGTTAATCTGTCTGTTGAAATGAAACAACCGTTCTCAATCGATAATTATCTGTTTGTATTTCCGGAAGTACGTCACTCGCATACATTTTTCTCCCCCTTCAAATTCCATGACACGCCTGTTATAGGTTATTGTTCTAATATTATCTGTGCTGAAACAGTAAATTGCAAATAACTTGAAAGAAACTGGCATTTATCTTTACGGATGAATACACGGGCATTAGTGATTATTTGCCAGCTTATCTTCCCGTTCCACTGCCTTATTGTGCCAGAAACTACTCTTCGTTTGCATTAATGGTACAGAGACTACAGATCTTCCGGCTTTTTGTGCAGCAAAACTCGGCTGAAAGTTTCGCACAGGCCCACATAATGACAATCGTCAACTTCAGAAACCTCCAGAACAGAGGAATTAAAATACGACTCCGAATTTGTATGTAACAAACAGAATCACGGCTTGTCCTTGTGTTAGAACAATAAAATGTATGTACAAAATTCCACTCGGAATCGATAGCACAAAAATCGTGCCTTCCATATATCGATTACCTTAGTTAAGTACAACTGACAGCGGAAGTTTAGTTAAAATACAACTTCCGTTCCCTCATGTTAAGTTTGGCGAGTACCTGCTAATATTTTGGACTGGAGAGCTAGCAATTCTGAGGATTCTGCTAAGAATCTACTCGTAAACTGAGCAATTACAACAAAATATTGTGAAACAGATAAAATCGCGGTGAGGAATATAAGTAAAATGATGCTAGCAGTCAGTTCTCCCGTTCCGAGTCAAACGATCCCAGGTCCTTGGTCTTCGGAACCACTGATAGGTGCCCCCCCCCCCCCACCAAATCATCCTACCGACACGGTTCCTCTGCCCCGTGTCGAAATTCGATTATTCGTCTCACGTAACCTCCCGGCAAATAACAAACTCTTTCCTCCACTATTCCCTCCTCGTCGTTTCCGCCTATTTCTTGTCATTTTACAGCCCCTAAAGCCATGTGAGAATTGTTCGGCGTAGGCTCACGCAGACCACGCTCCATCGAAATGAATCTGGAAGGATTTAATCCCACTCGAAATGTACCCCCCCCCCCCCCCCCCCGCCTGCCCAGTGTTCACTTCACCCCTGTCCCTTCTATAAGGGACGGGGTATAAAAATCGTCCATAATGCAACCTGCTACAAACCAGCAGAGATTTAATTAATTTAACTAATTGAACTCGTGTCCATTTTCCCTGTCAGATACCACGTTCCACATATCTGGTACGAATATGGAAGGTAATTAAGAGAAAAGGCGAATTCATCAGCCGCATGTTGAAGATGTTTTGGGTACAGCAAGAAGTGTATCGGAGAAGCCGTGAAAATTACAACTATTAACGTTTCTACGCTTGGCAATGTTAATTTCGACATGCAAGTCTGTTTCTCAACATGTACGGCCTCCTGACGCAGCTCTGAATACATTTTCTTCATGTGTTTTAAAATATAAATTCCTTAGTAAAGAGCCCAAAAATTTTCACGTCAGTCAAGACTGACATACACTTAATATAATTTAACATGAATCTTGAATAAATTGTTAGAGGCACAATATGAATTAAGTTTCTAATGTAAGATTCTTTTCATAACAAATACCATGTTTAACTTCGGCTTTCATGGATAAGTCGAATCAAATTTAGTAGGTTTTTCAGCGTATCGACAAGCACTGTAGTTACCGTCTTCATGATAAATGTATTTTTTCGGGCTTATGAAGCCTTTATATAGGTCTGTATAAGGGAATCCTAACCTATCCCGAAGGCATACACCATAAAGACAGCACTTGAAATGTCTCTCGAAACGTTAGAAAACGTTCAACACTCGATGCAGTTTATCACCTGAAGTCGAAGATGTCGCTACACCAAGTTCGATCAGAGGTAATCTAAGGACAACAAGTAGCGCCGTGTGTGATGGCTGAGTGAAGCTCCACGCGTCCGTCATTGACGCCCCCAGTCCAGACGCCCGCGGCCGCTGAACGCAAATTCTCCACCGTATTCTTGGGGCCTGGACACTGTCAGCTCCCGAATTCTCTTAACGCGTCTGGGAATGACAATCTAATTTCATACTTGAGCGGTCTGCTGTGTGGACTTACGTGTTTAGTGGGAAGTCTAAAAACGCAGAAAACTAAGGATAGACAGCGTTGAACATAAGTAATTCCACTGTAACAAATCTCACAGCCAGGTAACTCCACGTCCAGACGCCATTCTCCATAGTAACAAGTCTTACTTGAATTACAACAACACAGACTTATATTTTCATGATCTTCCGGATGTCTGTCTGTCTGTCTGTCCGCTAGTAACAGGATCCAGCCACCTGACCGATTTCGTTCAAACTCGGTAAACTAACGCTTCATGACATCTTGCTAAGACATAGGATTGTGGTTCAGTTCAAGCGCCATTTTCGTTCTTGGATATGAACTTTTCGCAGATTCTGTTAAAACTAGGCTTTTGATATTCATTGTACGAATGCTAAGATTTAAAACCCTTTTTAGTAATAATTTCGTTAAGTTAATAAATTTATGTCGGAGGCTAACCAATCAGTAAGCTGTTTGTTCAGCATATCCACAGTTATCCTCCTTGACTACTGATCGTCTTATGAGACCACAGCCTCAGGGCGAGTTAAGACGTGATGACAAGGGAACAATTAACCCGAACGCCTTAAACCTATTCTGGCTAGCAACTATCTTCTTGCACTTGACATTTATACTTAGACAATGAAGATATTCACCTATGTTTCATTTTCAGTGCTAGCCTGTGAATGGATATCTTGCTGTTTTCATACACATTAATGAATAATTTAAATTATTATTGTTCTTGATGGGGAAAACTGAGACAGGTGTAGGTTGATTGCAATCGACACGAATCGTATTATTTTTAAATGTCAGACTTAATAATTATTTTCTAAACGCACTGGAAATTCGAACAAATTTAGAAATGGCTTACATTTCATTCAAGTCGACTGGATTAGACAATTAAACAAAAAATGGAAGTATTAAAAAATATATTAAAATTAGCCGTCAATCACAAATATAAAATTAATAAAAGATTAAAATATCATATCATATTAATTTTATATTTGTGATTGACGGCTAATTTTAATATATTTTTTAATACTATATAAATCACAATATGACACATCTACAATACCTTAAAAAATGGAAGGTTTCCTCAAACGCAAATACGAACTTTGCGCATACAACTCTGTACTAGGTATTTAACTAAGAACCTGTCAACATTTTGAATAATGGGTGTCATTAGCTTTCGTTGTCTTCAGCCTCTGTCTGCCAGGTGATATATCATCACACAAATTGTTTGAAGAGACAGTGTTATGTTGTTGACAGCCCACAAATAATGAAAGCGGCATTTTCTCGCAAAAAGTTTCATATGATTAATTATGCGACGGGTGTTTTTAAATGCTACAGATGGCGGTGGGTTGCTTAACAAGTCGATGTTAAACGTTGAAGCCTCAAGGCCAATAGCCCAGGCGCAAATTTTTGTAATTACGGTGAAAACGAACCGAAATTTAAATGTAACCGCTCATACCTAATGTATTTCACAAACCAGAGAAGCAATCTATTCCTCTCGGAATATTCTTCAAGCAACACTTTAAGCGACATTGGTAACTATATGTACCAACTCTCTTGATTTTAAGCTACGTCGTATTTTGTCCACATACAGTATTTACGGCTTTCGTATGAATCTCAGTACAAACGTCGATTATCATCGTAAACAGCGTCAACCAGCTGAACTATGTAATGGTGAAGTGTGGTGTTTACTTTGCGGTACGGACTGAATTATTAAATATTATTAGTCGAGCTTTGTATCATTTACTCTTTCTCCGCTATCTTTATATTTGTCCTCTTATTGATAATGTTACAGTTTAAAAGACTGGTGATTACGAATTATTTTGGATGTGGATAATCAACCGTGGCTTATTTAAGGAAAGGTCCTGGCTGTTACACAAAGAAACGCAGGAAGCGAGTGCGTGCTACATGGTCGGTCCAGTGGCCGAGACTAAAAACCGGGAATTAAAGCAGACACAGTCGGCTAGCAAGCAGATCTTAAACAAGTGCTCGGTAAATATGTATTTATTTAAACACAGATGCAAATGTAAATACATGTATACCTACATAATTCTACACAGGCAACATCCACACGCATATAAAAAAGTAAAGCTGTCCCGCTGCTCCTCATTCTTAACCTCGGCTCACATGCAAAGCATATCGTTGACTTACACTACATCAAAGCTGACCTGCTTGTTCATCTCCGCTCAGACTCTGAGGTCCTCTTTATTTCCTCGATCAAACTGCTGTACACCTCCGAGGACGCCCGGGACCGACCGCGCAATTTGTCCTGCGAGTGGGGTTACGTCCCTCTGCCGGGATCATCAGCTCCCTAATCAGCACAGGACATCCCACGCCCCCTTCACAATTACCACCGTTACGCGGCCACTTTGAGCCGATGTACTAGCAACAGTGCGTGACAGCGGAAAAATAAATGTGTAAACGTGTCCCCAGACGCAAATGTTGAACGTTGTAGTTGGAAACCAACGGCTGGAGAATGTGGAGCATTTCAAGTACTTGGGAAGCATAGTCACGACGGACGCCCTATGCACCAAGGAAGTAAAAGCAAGGATAGCCATGGCCAAGGCAGGTTTCGTCAAGAAGAGGATACTTCTCACTAGCAAGTTGGGCTTGGAGATGAAGAAGAAACTAGTGAAGTGTTACGTATGGAGCAGAGACTTGGACACTCAGGAAGAAGGAACAGAAATACCTGGAGAGTTTCGAAATGTGGTGTTGGAGAAGAATAGAGAAGATCAGGTGGACGGATCGAGTGACCAACGAAGAAGTATTGAGGAGAGTCAACGAGCAAAGAAGCATTCTGCAGGCGATTACACGAAGGAAAGCTAACTGGCTGGGACATATGAGAAGGAATGGGTTACTGAGTGATATCATCGAAGGCCAGGTTGAAGGAAAGCGAGGACTGGGAAGAAGACTGATACAGCTAACCGACGACCTTAAACAAGGAAAGAAGATGACGTTCCAGGAATTAAAGCGAAAAGCCGAGAATAGGGACAACTGGAGAGCTCTTTTTGGGAAGAGCAATGGACCTGTCGTAAGACAGCACACTGAATAATAATAATAATAATCACTTGAAATTGGTATTGTGACTTAAAACTTGATACTTCTTAAAAGCAACAAGTGTATATACACCTAACCTAACCTAACGTGTGGTATAACATGCCCCATGCTCGTCGCTTCCACAAAGATGTTTCAGGTTCCATCTATCAAAACAACATAGGAGAAGAGAAGTTTACACAGTACGTTCACATTTCCCACTAAACACATCAATAAATTCACAATATTTTTTTCAGAATATGAATCTAATAATAGCATAATATACGTGTAACATTCCTTCCAATTATAAGAATTCTTGTGAACAATATCTTGAGAAATGTTCTAAGTTACAAAGTACAATTTCCCGATCAATGCGTATTTTACTTCAGCGTCCTGTATGGGTTTTTAAGAGACGTACGCTGTTTTATCAAAACACATGCACAGCATAGCATAACACTGTTGGTTTTAAATTGGTCCAGTTGGAGATACACAGATTTAAACTAGCACTTAAAAGGTTAAGGGAGTTATAGTTACAAAATTTATTAAATATTTCAATTTCCCTTAAAAAAACGTAATTAATTTCTGCTGCAATCTTGGCAACCTCACCGGGACACCATTTTGTTTCTGGATGTCTCACCCCAAACCACATAATAAGGGAGAAAAATACTGTAAATGGACCAACATTTTATACTTTTTATACTACGCTAGAAAACACTACACGTCGGAACATTAAAGAAGTATCATACGCCAAACAATTTCATTACTAAGAGAAATAAAATCCTTCTTTCTCTACATAAAGCTAGATTTTGATAATTTCAGATTAGATTATGAGAATGAGCAATTTCCAATCATAATTTTAAACATACTTATACTTTGCCCAAATTTTCTTAAAATAAACTCTACTGAAATAATAAATGTCCTTATTTGTTATGGAAATGAAGGGAAATCGTAAGTGTGAAACTGTAATACATCAAACATCTACTTTTTTGTTATTAATTGTTAAAACAAACTTTCTGTTAATACTGTCACTGTACCAAAGCACATGATATTGCCACGGACTGCACGTAACAGTAATGTATCAAGCCATAATTCCTCTCTTACACATGATCCAGCTGGCTGCATGTTGCCCTAGCAACCTAACCAAGCCACTAACCCCAGAATGAAGTCAGGCCGGCAGCCTATAATATGGTAATTTAAATTCCCTGTCCCTGCTGTGTGAACAAAGCAACCAACAAACATTCCCTGTGATGCCCCTTTGCCTGATGAATCATGAGTTACTTCATTGTAGAGTTCGTCAGCTCGGACCACGTAGCAACTCTGACGATCGATGCTATCGTAACAAAACTTAATAGTTTGCTTTCAAATTTCATAATTTCAAAGATAAAAAGTATTAATACCAGTGAACAATGAGGAGGAGTCTTGTGAACGAGGAAATGAATCCCACCTCATATGTTTGTAATGCAGCCAAGATGGCATTACTGGTTGTGGGAAATTAGAGGGTATAAAGGTGGTACGGCTTTTAATTGCACGACAGACATACCAAATTTAGTGATATCACAAAATGAATCTAAAATAATTAGTGGGATGTACACATGTGAACTAAAACGGTGTAATAATAACATAAAAAAAGAAAATCAGGCTAAAAAAGGCATTCCAATGTTTATAAATTCAAAAGACCATAAACTTAATTACGTATACGTAAGAGCTCAGTTTTAATTGGAATAAACTTAAATAGTTACTTGTAACGTTACGTAAGCCATCGCTATTGCAGAACGAGGCAAGAAAATTAGAACACAGAGGATTATGTTGTCACCTTTCAATAATTCTGTCATGGTGATCCACAATCATAACAGAAGCCTTGCGGACACTACTCTGATTGAAATCCTTGCTGAAGAAGTGATACTGCGTTGTTACCCAGCCCACGTACACATGAGTTGGGTCCTGTCCAGGGAAGATCCTTACACCATAGAAGTACTCGTTGATGAGTCGAATATCTCGTTGCCAATAGATTCCACTCCTGAGACAGCTGGGACAGACATTACCTTTGGACTTCTGTCTCGGATGGTAGGTGGAATAATTTTCAAGTCCGTCTGAAAGCAATTTGTTTACTCGTTAATTAATTTATATTTATTACTGAAATAAAATTAGCAGAATATGAAGTAAGGCACAACTGAATAAGAGGGCAGCTTAGCCCCCAACTGCAGAATGCCAAAAGAATTAGAGACAGTACATGAGAAATTTCTGCACAGAGGAACAAAAGTCTTAAAGTCTGTCATATCAAAATTAAACACTGAATGTAACAAGCCCTGAAGATGGATAAGGAAGCCAAAACATAACCTTTTATTAAATAGAAGTCGAATGGATATTTCATGTACCTCTTATTACAACCTTATTGTATAGAAGCTCACCTGCGAGACCCTCGCTCGTGGTGTCCGCACATGTAGTCTACTAGTGCGGCCCATGCCAACTGGTTTTCTCTCGGGACTGACGTCTCCATCCACAGCTGGTTCGGGAGTTCCTCCCTTCTTCAGACGACCATTGCTTGAATCACGTTCACGAGAGAAGAATCTATGATAAAATTTATATTTTAAAATAATTCGACAGTTCCAATTACATGTCAATTCTACTTTCAGCTCTTATTTCCTTGACTTTGTCCTTCCTATCGAAAAGCAATGACAAGATTCAGAAATATTGGTGGACAAGAAATAGACATCCTGAACCGAATAAACTTGTCAATGTTGCTCTCGAAGTACCTGCTACATAGGTCACAGTCAAGACAGGTTATTCTACGAGATGTTCTAACTGTGAGATGTTGCAAAATGTGCGACAGAAAGCAGTAGAGAGACACGGATCGAGGACGAGTCCGGCAGAGACATAGTGAGGCATTCGCCGAGGTTGGCATGCATCCCTTGGTGAGAGTTCTGAAAAAAATTTCAAAATTTTCGAAAAATCAAGAAACGATGGTAATTGTCTGAAAAGCGCAAAAAACCCAAAATTTTTGAAAAAATTTTGAAAGTGGAATTTTTCAAAAAAATTTGGTTTTGTGCGTTTTTTGATTTTTTTTAAAAAATTTAAAATTTTTAAAAATTTTCGAAAAATCAAAAAACGATGGAAATTGTCTGAAAAGCGCACAAAACCCAAAAATTTTGAAATTTTTGAAAAAATTTTGAAAGTGGAATTTTTCAAAAATTTTCGGTTTTGTGCGCTCTTTGGACAATTTCCAGCGGTTTTTGATTTTTCGAAAATTTTGAAGAAATTTCAATTTTTTTTTCAAATTTCACCCCACCTGATGCCATGCAGGACAGATCGCCGTCGGACTGTGTCTGATGTACTGTGACTCTAACAAACGCGGTCTGTGCCTCACACGGTCTCTATAAGCCGAGATGCTGGATGCAACACGTAAGGCAGATACCGAGACGGGCATGGCAGGGCACAGGTGATAATTCACTGACTCCTCACCAGTAAAGCTCACGTTCATGCCCAGGGCAGCCTATATGGGATTTGTGGGGGACAAATTTGCATTCGGACTTGTTTTTCCCTGAGTTTTCCAGTTTTTACCTGCAAATATCATTTCACTGACGCTCCATTTTCATTCATGTATCATCTGGGGTTGGCCAATGGTCCAGTTAATAGCCACAGTCCCACAGAGAGACAGTCATGTCATTGTACAATATTCCCAGCTATCATATAAACATTGTTTCATGTGAACCAAATTATTTCTCTGAGAATATTTTAAGCATTCTCTTAATGTTTAATAGCACGTTTTATTAACAATATAACATTTAATTATTGTGGGCTTCTAACACACTTTCATGCAAATTATGACAATGACTGCCATCTTCATTGCCATGAAAAACTCAAATCTCAGGCACAAATTATTATTATTCTCTATAAAATAAGCAATGTATTGTGTTGTAGGTATAGCATACTTGAAAACATGCATAATCTATGGCAGCAAAATTCACGTGTTCCATTAACGAATTACATTGCTTTTGTGCACCCATTAGACCATACGTGTCAATGACATTCAGTACTAAAACATGTTTCAAATAAACAAAATATAATTATATAATTATTTTCTAACAATTTAGGTCCCCTTTCTGGACAATGTAACTGCATGGATGCAGGGAGCATTGATAGTATTTTGGAGATTCTTAACATCTCCAACTCCAAACTAAAGCTACTTCCTCAAGATGCTCGTTGATACAGCACAGCCTAGATTTCAGATTCTCATGGTATTAAAGATGTGGAATGCAGTCATCTGGTTATAAAATCATATAGCCTTACAGGGGTTCAGAGGAACATAGCACCTCCACCTTCTGAGCAGAAATGTGTATGAATTCCATCTTTAACAAGTGATATGCTCCCCTGGGACATTATTAATTACTTATAAGACTACACGGTGTCACAACCCAGAAGACTTACATTACAAGTACATCCAACAGTGGAAACCGGTCTGTTCAATTCAAACCGTAAGCAGTTACTTTGTCTTAAAGACGTTACATCACCACAAAAAAAGATCAGATTAAGAACGAACTGCCACGAGAGCTTGAACCGACTTCCCTACTTTCAAAACAGTCAAACCTCGTACACCGTTGTAAAACCCAGATGAAAAAGGACAAAACACATTTGTTTAACAAAGAACAGAAACCTATTATGGTAAATAAGTAACAATTTCGCATATGAAATATCACCAAAATACATTTTTTGAACAGTTCTTATTAAGAGCCAAATAACAATAAAAGATGTGAAAAACAGGAATCAACAAAAGCAATAATATCAATGGTTAAATATTTTTTAAAATGCATCAGTCAAATATTATTAATATATGTTGTGTGCAGTAACTATGTAAATAAAAACACATTTTTAAAATAAATTCTATTAGTTACAAATAATATTTTTTATATAAAATGACCACATGAGTTCTCTTAACATCATAAAGCATATAAATTTAAATTTTCAATCTTTCGGCCTATGACCGTGCCATACTGGAAATATGTTTGATATTAAACATGCTACAAAAGGCAGTTCCACATTCTTCAAATTAAAACATGTCTTTATGTGCTCGTACTGTTCTGAGACATCACATCATCAAAGTAATATAATATAATTTCATTTTGTGTTACAACAAATACTTTTCAATCAGATAATATATGCAGTAAGTGCGAAATTCAGTCAACTGCCTTTGCAAATGCAAAAGTAATTTAACCACGTTTAATAACCAATTCTTAATTATTTTCAGAACAACCACGAATACCTACCTCGTTCTAACGTACCATTCATTTGTGCATTTTCCAGTTTGTCGTATGTGACGTTTCGTGAGAGCGAGCCTCTCCTCGGACGTCTGGATGGTTTATGCTTCAGTTTGCTTGCAGAAGGTTCTGGTGATGGTCCATTCATTATAAGTTCATCTGCTTCAACACAGCATCTTCTGAATAACCACGCTGGACGCCTAATAGAAACAGACTTGAAGTAAGAAAAAAGACTCTCTTAACTACAGGGTTATTACACAAGACCATATGGATAGTTCTGAAGCCACGAGTGCGTCATTAAACTCGTTACAAAGAAACGAAGGTCTTATTAATGGACAAGGTGAGTGCTGCAACCTGTATCCTGCTCTGGTAACTACTGACAAGTGTGAAGACAGTTTCTTATTCCCAACAAATCACTCCTTGATTTGTATTTATAAAGTGATTTCATTTATGACTTCTCAGCTCTATAAAGAAACAAGTGTTGATGAGATTCCACTCCTTGGTTTTCCTTCTTTCTCACTTTTCACACACTCAGTTCAATGTAATTTCTCTAGAACAGCATTTTCAGCCCAATGTGGCCATCATCAGGTTCAATTCCCTGCATTGGGGATCATATCCATCGATTAGTCATCAAAATACAACAGAAATGGTCACAGAAGATCTACTGTAAAATAACTTACGAGACATCGCTCTGTAGCTACAGAAATCAAAATAAGGTCATCGCCAACTCTCACTTTCTCACCCAAACTTGAAATTAGCTTATTATCAGTATTCATATGCTGACATAACACAATTTGATTCATCAAATGATGTACTAAATCATTACAGCATTTCCCTAGTCTTCATTTGAAACAATTAAGAATAACTCCAGCAGCTACTGTGACATGATATATAACCAAGTTCTATTATACAATAAAATCCTCTCGAACTATCCACAAGCGTGGAGATGACTTAAGGAAGAACAAGAAGATGTAACTGACTCCTAGGTTGCTTTTATGGTACAGGTATAACATCGTATAAATGTTAAAATATTGAAAAAGAACACAACTGGCAAGACTGTACAATGTATATTTCTACTATGGTAAATACAACTATATTTCTCAATATTTTCCTTATGCTTCCATAATCAGGGCAATGAGTGATCATCAGTTATGGATCACAACACTTAAACATTTATTTAATTTATAAATTCTATTACCTTTATCATTTGTAACTGAACCCCTTCATCTGTTTGTGGGCCACTGAAACATACACTTAAGATATTTACTGGAGTAGCTGAGACAGGAATATTTCCAGCTAAATGTCCATAAGCTATGAGTTTCTGAAATGAATAAGTTTGATTTACAAATGTATGTAGCATGAGAATAAAATCTGTACTTTGCAAAACACACAAGTTCAGTAACAAGTTATGTACCTGAAGACAATCTGCTCTGACATGCCAATCCAAATGGAAGAAAGTATTTCTCTGCTGTAATGATATTGGCTTCATCATTCTTTGGTAATGGCAAGGCAGATGATGGATTAGGGGCATCCTGACCTGCACCTTTCAGTTCGTTTCGTATCTACAATGTAAGGTTATGACAAGTAATCAGAAAAATTAACCAAGATTAAGAGCTACTACAATTAATAAAAACTTGACATAAAGATATCAACAATTCAATCACATGCAATGCAAAACTACTTACAGTATAACCACCAATTACTGTGTTCAATCAAAGTGTTTTTAAATAAATTTTGTTAATATAATTCAAAACAGAACGAGCAACTTACCAAGCACGTTTTAACTGGGAGTGGTGCGACCACTTTATATCTTGGTCGCTGAGAATCTTCCCTAGAGCCCTCACAATAAACATTTATTTCGTTTAAAAGTACTTTGCATCGTTACCTAAAAGAATAACAATAACATTCTTCAAATGTAGCGTTCTAAATAATATCAATCACTTTACAACGCCATTATTCTAATAAATAAACACAGGCAGCCATTTTTAACGGAACTAATACCGTAGTGAAATTTGAAACTATTGTTCCTTAATTCGGCAACTATTCGCAATATCACAGTGATAGAATTTAAGTATTGTAACATGTATGTTTTTCATTATGTGAAAACATATGTCTTAATAACACGCTTTATTATACGGTCAGATTGTCGATTTACTTTCAGTACCAACATTCAAGCATGGAAGTTCCTTTCATTTTAACTAATGTTTCAATGCAAGTCTTTGACAAACTAAACATTTTCTAGCAGTTATAGGCACAGTGGAATATCTGAAATTCATGTAACTCAATATGTTGTCTTGCGATATTTCACTTAGTGAGACATTATCCCTAAAGTATACATGCCTTCGTTTACCACGTTGGTCACAGTGGGTGGTGACCTTACGTACGAAATAAACATTCATATTTTGAGTGTTAATTCTAAAATGATTATACATATCATTGTATAATATATAGGTACGCATGTACAGGATGAATTACATCTTATGTGAGGTACACGAAATCTGTCCTGGAACTGGAATTTTTTGTAACAGAATTGGCAGTACTACATAAAGTTTGCATGTGTTGACAAAATATGTCTTAGAATATTACAGTGAAATTTATTGTGTTATAGTTTGAATTTAAAACACAGAACGTATTGGTTATTGTAGGTTGTACTGGAGACATGAACATTGCATAGGTCAGGAACAGAGGTGAAGGAAAAGCTTTCACCTTTTCAACTTAAGTTATGCTAGTTGTGGTTTGTTACCTTCCCCTTAAAGTTATTATGACAAATTCGAGTGATATGAAACCTTACTTCGAAGCTTCTATGACCAAATTCTGCCTTATGTGAACTGTCTTTCTGTGGGGTTTTATTCTAAATAAATCAAGTTATTTATTTGCTACCTTGTGACTGAATTCCCTACTGACTCATTTAGAATTGTAAACTATGAATAGTACAAATAAATTTGTTTTCCTCAATTTTACAAGAAGCCCAGAGGAGGAAGCTGTGCCAGTTGAGAAAGTTATTGCAACTCCAGAGATAAAATCAACCGAAGAGTCTGGGATTGTCCCAGAAAATGTATCCAAATCAAAGAAGACGAATGAAGTCAAGGGGGAAGGTAAGTTCTCTTCCTTTAAATTATTTAAATTTGTTCTGTAGCATCAGAATTTAATATTTCGTTACTGCCTCAGGGTATTTATATGCTAAGTCTGTAGCAGAAGCTGTGTGACTTCAATATAGAGATAGAATTTTCATTGTGGGTTTATTTGAGTCGCTATTACAAGTACATTGTTTGGTCATGCAAGGTGGCCACTCATTTAAAGTTACAGTGCCATAATTTTATGTTGAAAGTAGAAGATTTCAAGGCTTTAATGACAATTCAGTACTAATGAATAATGAATTGGACAGATGGATGAGGTATGCAAGTCTCAGTTAGGATAACCGGTCTCAGACCAAGATCTGGACCTTGGACCTCCCAAATTTGAAGCACGATTGCTAATCATTTGGCTGCAATTTTTTTATCCATTATATATGGAATTTAAATAGGAGAGATTTGAAGGAAGTGGTTTTCAAAAGATCATATATTGTAGTAAATAAAATGTCTTTATTTTAGAACTCTGAAACTATTTGGGGAGACAGAATAAACTGCGTTAATTGTGCCCTCATCTTCTGTTAAAAGTTATTGTAATTTAAAAGTGTGCAAGGACTTATGAAGTATTACCTGGCCTACATTTCATGTTACGAGTTGACACATTTTAGTCTAGAATTTTGTTTGACGGTAATCTTTCTTCTGGTGTCAGTCTACATAAACTCTTCATTGACACATTTCAGAATTTTAAAAAAAAATATACAGACTTTTAATTCCATAATTATAATTTCTAATGTCAATTTATAATACATAACCCTAAAATATGAGGAGAGATGGAGACTTCCAGTTTCTCCAGAACTCTTGTCAACTCATCTGGCACGCCACAGTTCTTTCCCCAGAAATGATAAACACAAGCCTTAACAAGGTGAAAGCCTTCAAACTTCAGTTTAGTTCAGTGCTTTGTACAGGAGTTTACTCTATTTAGATTTGATATGGGAGTTTACTGTTTTTCAGATAACAGTGCCTTTAATGAAAATAGTAATCACAGTGTGGTTTTGTTTGTTTGTGACAGTACTCTCACAGGAATGCTTTTACTGTCCTCGCGATAACGACTAGATTAACACATAGAAATCACAATGTTATTTGACTTTTGGTAATTGTGATGAGTGATTTACTGTTGGATTGTTAGTATCTAGGACTGATAAAATATATTGTTGTTGGTAACCTTTGGTTTTCAAACTAAAAGATGCCATTGGCTGATGAGCTGAGTCACTTATTCTCTCTGGAAATGAAAAAAGACAAATGACTGTCTGGATCAAATCAGGAGCCAGGTGGTTCCATCAATTTCCAGTGTACAGCTGGAAATATTTACAAATACAGGCGAAGTCTTTTGAGACACGTAAGACTGGAATGAGGAAAGGAACCTCAGTTTCAGTGTCCAGGCTGCCCCCCCCCCCCCCCCCCCCTGCGGTTAGAACATAGAAATCAGTTAACGACTACAAAACATAGCAAATTAAATTCATAATTGTGTGCAACAACCAAGACTTAGTATATTTTGAATGTAAATTTAAGTCATATGAAGATATATATTTCTGTTTTTTTGTGATGTATGCTTGTATTGTTTTGATGACAGTGTGTTCCTGTTATAAATGTTTTTGATTCGTCATATTTTAAACTCTCTTATTGCCAAGCTGCATATTTTTAAAAAAAACAACTGAGATGCTTCTTTAAAATTTCATAACGATCACAAGAGACCTTTATGATTTATGAAACAAAACGTAGCACACCAAAAAATATATTGTGTGATAGTGTAATTTATTAAACGAAACAGACATTTTTTTAAAATTAAATAATAAATAACAGAAAAGTAATTTTTAAGCATTAGTCATATAGGAGGCTTACAGAATCTGTCACACTGATTCCATTGTGGTCACTGGTAGGAAAATTGGAGAATACAGGAAGTAATGTTGTATAAACTTAATTGTACGTGGACCATCATCTTATCATTTACAAAGATTATTGATGGTATTAAACTTGTGTGTACAAATGTGGTACCTTTGAAAGAAATTCTCATTATTCTTACATGAAAGAATTTTATTTTCCAGTTACTCATCCATAAATCCATTGAGACACTGTGATTACCAGGTTATAGAAATATGGATAAGAAGACTTTGGTATATGTTACGTAGTCATCGCAGATGTTTAATCGTGTCTCACCGTAACACCAAGGCAACTATCCCATTGTGAAAGAAATCACTGACCAGTCATTTGCGCTCCTTTAGTTATCCGATAAGACGGAAATAACTTTGGTGGTTCAGAAGCTTCCACTCTCGAGACACCCTCACACATTATCACTGGAAGCCTTTTGTTCTATATAGTTCTTATTTCTGTCAAGTAGAATGCTGTTTTCTTACGCATATTGATGGTTATAAGAGTTAATGTAGTGTATTATGTTGTAGACGTCTAGTCGTATTACAAAAAGGATAACGTTCACAAATGGTTTATTTTTATGTTGGATACAAGATTTTTTTTTATCAAAATATGTACCTTCAGTTGCGCCACGATCGCTTCCTTGGACGTCTCGTCAAATTCATTGTTTATTAATAATTTTATCATTTGGTGTTATAGTCTGAGATTCTGACAGTGTTTTAAGTAAATGAGAGAATATGGAAATGCCTTCAGTTTTCTCTGTTCTCAGTGGCTTCCTTCACTAAGTTATTTAATATTTTTTTTGTTTATTTAATGATTCTTTGTCAGTTGTGAAGATTATATTGACAATGTTTAGTGAGAATTGGCAGAATGATTAAGAGGAATGAAATAAGTTTACATAATTGTATTTGTTATGTGTACTGAAACACCATTTTGCAAGGAACTTGCAGTTTTTCTGAAGAACTTACTGCCTTCCTCTCCAGACTGGAATACATTTTCACTAGTGTGCTTTAGGTGTACTCCCAATACACCAGATGAGTTTTCTAATAATACTTTAATTTCGGTGTTAACAAATTATTTCCTTAAAGTAAATTTAATCATAGTATCGAAGTGAGATATATATTTCTTGTAGATATATTGAAGAGGAGATTTTACTTCCCAAGAATTACAGAACGTCTGCTGGAAGGCTAATAGTATGAGACGTATGAACTATGGACCAAATGTGGATGAAGATTTGCTTTATCTGGCTTTATCACTAATTTTCTTTCATTCTTATGAGTTATTTTATCGTGCGAACAGACGACGGAAGTTTCACCACATATCGGAATACAAAAATAGAACAGTTTGCTGACAGAACTATTCCATTGTGTGTTACAGAATTTAAAGAAAGCAAACTTTAGCATTCTGACAGAGAGTTTTACCATGGAAAGACACCTTAGGTCTACTGATATTGATTTTCAACTGCCATTGTTTGCCGAGTAGCCGTTGATGGTCAGGAGGTGATGTATCATGGCAGACGAGGCATTTCGGTGTATGACGTGGCGAGAGTTACCGATACAAGAAGAACATGGTGAGGCATATTCTCAGTTCCAGTGTCCGCATCGCCCACATCAAACTAAATACAAAAGCAGCATCCAAATGTCTCCGATTAAAGCCCATTAGAAGAGATACAGGTAAGTTGATGCATACAAACACATACTCATGCATGGATGCATGAGTATGTTCTGTTACTTATTGAAGAATTGAGTTAGCTTCCTCTTGAGTATATGTCATACGGAGACAGATAATATGAAAGGTATATAGAGAGTTACTATTGGGAACAATAATTTATGTAGGATCAGTTCATGGTACGCCTGCATCATATTTTGTCAGTCAGTTTTGGCATTGGGTTTCATTTAAGGTTCTTATGGTGATGGCTGTCTTCTGGGATATTGCGTGGTAGATATTGATCAAAATATCAGAAGAGTTTACTGCCTCCATAACAAAAGCCCTGTTGAAGGAGGCTCTAAGCCCTTCTGTCAGTTTCTACTCAACTCAGAAGACAGCCATATCAAATTTTGATATTTGCAGAGTTTGGTTCATTTAGGCGTTTCTTTATTCAAGGCCTTGAATTAATATATTTAAGTCCTTAGATTCAGTTTAATAAAACTTTGAAAAAAAATGCCACTTCTGTTATAGGTGTCCTGAAAACTCACAATATTTTCATAAGCTCTGATTTTAAGAAACTCGTCGTTAACCTTTGTCAGACACACATCATGGTTTTTGCAGTAGTATATTGTTAAACCATGAACTGCGTAGCTCAACTCTGACTGGCAGCCTCAAATTATTGACGTTTAAATCCCCTGTTACTATATCGAAAAAGATTGCGTGCGCTACCAGAGGTGTTGTCCGAGCCTAACTGATGCATTCCTAAATTTATGTAGTGAATATGCTATATGTAAAGGAATAACAGTTTTGTGATTGTGATTTCGTTCCATTTCTTGTCTTACCCAAGTTTTCTATTAAACGTGATTTTAATTAATTTGAATAATTTGTAAATATTATAAATGTATTGTGTGTGATGTTTTATTGTAGCTGGTGGGTTGCATTGAGATTTTTGCTGGCCTCGTGTTGCACATAACTGTACTAGTTTTTTTATAGGTTAATTTGATCTGCGTCATTTCATTCATCTTAATGTTGATCCTTTTTCTTTGGAAATACAGCCTTCATCTACGTAATACAACCACTCAGAATCAGGAACTGCAGATAACTTGAGAATATTAGAAATGGTTACTGAATTTCTAAAAAAAACTGTCATATGTCGTAAGTCTACTTACTAAATTACCAGTTGCTGATGTAAGGAGTTTGTTAGCAAGGGAAAGGTTAATTTTCTACATCAGTAAAATAACTGATGACTTTTTGAGAAGACTTCTTCTCCACAGTTACTGAGTAGAGTTTTAGTTCCATCCAGATGTGTCCAGTACGTAAAAGTGCACATAACTCAAAAAAAAACACCGTGAAACTGAACACTCATTTTGGCTTAGTGTTATATAAATACCGCATTTAATTCCAAACAATTAAATGGTAAATCCTGTAAGAACTATAATGGTCTTTTAATTTTATTTATTTGATTATTTTCAGCAGAGACTAGAGCAGAAACCGTCACGAATAAAATATTCAGCAATCCCGTTGCTGCTGATGGCTTTACAATTTGTGGAGTGGTATTTCAGGTAGCATTTCAAACAACAGTGCAATGGAGTGTGCTTCGACGTAGATCTACTTCAGACCCGTGATCGGTAGATGGCAGCAGAGTCTGTTACAGTACGCAAAGAATGATCATCGAATATCCCTCATTCTCCCGCGATCCCGGGATTTGTTCGCTGCTTTTCAGATGTTGCCATCCCTGCGTACGAGATAATGGCGTAAGTATTGTGTATATCTTCTGTCCACTGCATTTCTTCTGTCATATATTGCGAGAGCGTGCAACTTAATGTTATGTTATTTGAGCGTGTGATGAATTTATGTGTGTCATCTTTCCCTTGTGTGGAGGACGTAAAGTAAGAACTAATTCGATTGCGTTGAAGGTCGGCTTAGTTGGCCAATTGATAATGATGTAGAGTGTCTCTATAGGAAAAATTACGTCTGTGACTTGCTTGTGGAAATGCTGTAGCTGATAATTTGTAGTTGTGTAAGAACTTGCTGCAATGAACAAAGTAAAAGTAAGTAGGTAGAGTGACAGGATGCAATAATGGTGATGTGGCACACTTCATTCTTACTGGGATTCTTAGTGACAAGGTATCTGGTGTTCATAAGATGCCTCATAAGGCCATTAGGAAGACCTCAGTCCCTCGTGCGTCTAGTTGCTCTCCGAGGATGTGTACAGTTATAATTTTGGTGTGAATGCCTTGTCTGTATCAAAGAGGAGTTTGAGATCAGAGGATTAATACTGAAGAGGATGTGCTTAATGGCAACTGCCTTGTGAACTGTATCTCCCCTCTTTTATGCATATATCGTGGAGTAATATTACCAAGAGATGGCAGACAAAGTTATCTGAATATTAGTGTTTCAGAAGAGCAGTTGTGTGTGTGATGGGGAACCAGCTTAGGTGGAGTTGGAGATGTGAAGAACCAGACAGAATGAAGCACCTGGAATGTTTGTGACTTGGATAAGGAAATGCAATATTCAGGTATGTTAGAGAGTAGAGTTTATTTACATTCCATAGATCCTTATTAGGACTAAACTAAAGGATGTTGTTAATTGATGAACTTGCAGGCACTGTAAAGCAACAGACTGGAGATGCTGATGTTGCAGCTGTAACTAAAGGAATTGAGACATTAAAGATCCCAAATAGGACAGGTTGTGGGACTAAAGGAAGAAAAACTGGACTTGTCAACGCTTCGGAACAAAATTGCCATTCATTATGATGTGGAATTTAAACCTTCACCATTTCCAAAGAGGCTTTTGAGGTGTGTATAGCCCCATTATATTTTGCATACGATATGTACAGGTAAACTTTGTATGATTTTTTTATGGGATAAAGAATAATAAATATGTTAACATTAGTTTCAAAATGGTTTTATTTGGTTTTACAATAATTCACTCTGATTTGCATTTTTTGGTAACTGGTAAGATTTTAATTGTAAATATTTCAGTGTACTGTTGTCTTTTTCAATTATTTTACCCACAAATCTAAGAACTAAATCAGTTTTGAAGATACGTTGCATGTGAAAATGTGTGCGCTATAATACTAATACGTTTGAATCCAGCAAATACTGAACTTTTCTGCCTTCGTAGACTTTGGACGTCCATGGATATTTGTGTAGCTAGCAGCAAAAATGAATTTCTTCTTGGCTTTTACCTGTTGTCTATCTTCTTTAGGTCAGTCTGAATAATATTAAAACTTTTAATGACTTCCGTGTAAAAAGACCTTTTGCTACTCTGATAACTCAGAATAATGTGATGTTAATTTTCTCACATTAATTTGTATGTCGTTGTTAATAAGTAGGAGGCTAAATGTTTATGTTTTGTGTTTATACAATTTGGTAAAATCAATGCATTGCTTATATACTTACAGGTAGATTTTGATTAATCGGGTGTTGAGGAGGATATTTGGGCCTAGGAGAGAAGACAATGGGGCGTGGAGAAAACTGCACAATGACGAGCTTAAAAATCTGTACTGCTCCCCCAGTATTGTCAGGGTGATTAAGTCGAGAAGATTGAGATGGGCGGGGCATGTAGCGCGCATGGATGGGACAAGGTGTGCACCGGGTATTGGTTGGGAAACCTGAAGGAAAGAGACCGCTGGGGAGACCTAGACATAGATGGGAGGATAATCTCAGGCAGGATCTATGGGAGATAGGAGTTGAAGGAGAATGGATTTTGTTGGCCCAGGACAGGGTCCAGTGGAAGGCTTTGGTTAATTCGGTGATGAACCTTCGGGTTCGGTAAGCCATCTAGTTAGTTAGTTAGTTAGATTTTGATTACAGTTTGTTATTGTCAGTGTTGGTAAAATTCAATACAATTTTAAGAGCTAGCCGAGATTTTAGGGACCAAACGTAATGTGGTTGCCATGTGTTGCTGCATTTAACAGTACATTGCAATCAGGTCTTTTCTCATTGTGATTATGAATTAATGACTGCTGCCTCCATTATAGCATTATTTGTAGATGAATGTTGACATCGAGGATGTATTAATTGGTACAGCTCTTCTCTGGTTTAAGAGTATTACTGAATGTAATTGCACATTATGTATGAAGCTTCATTCTTTAGGTTTCAAAATCCTAAATTTTTGTTTCTGTAACAATACATGCTCTGGTCCAGTGGTTTTGAAATTGCGGGTCAGAATGAATTGTGAGGGTGCCTTGAAAGGGTCGCAAGCTTAACCTTTTCCTCACTGATTGTTGCATTTGTAACCACACTTGGAGGATACAATCAGGATCTTTGGTTAGCGTATGAACTGTAGTGATCTGATAAGAACAGTTCCATTATTTAATAAAACTATTAATAAGGTAGTATATTTGCGTCATATTGTGAATTAGGTTAATATTTTCTGTCAAATCACAATTTTAATAAGATAATAAAATATAAAATATTTAAAATATCATTTCACGTTCCGCATCGAATGATCGATTTACAAATTGGAACGTCTCTTACGACATGTTTCGGTTATATTTAACCGTCCTCAGGTATAAATTAGATTGGTAAATCTAAAACTCGAATTACAATCATTTACAATGTTATGCAGTTTATTGAAAATGTTATTATCAGATTACTCTTATATATTAGAACGAAGGTATTGTTTTTTATATGGCGTGGTTCATCTGATGTTCAATATTAGTCGGTGATGAGTTGATAGAGACATGACGTGTCTAGCGGAAGACTTCTAGAAGTATTACTGTGTCGGGTCGAGGTTTAATACTGAATAGGATGTGCTGAATGGCAACTGCCTTGTGAACTGTATCTCCCCTCTTTTATGCATATATCGTGGAGTAATATTACCAAGAGATGGCAGACCAAGTTATCTGAATATTAGTGTTTCAGAAGAGCAGTTGTGTGTGTGATGGGGAACCAGCTTAGGTGGAGTTGGAGATGTGAAGAACCAGACAGAATGAAGCACCTGGAATGTTTGTGACTTGGATAAGGAAATGCAATATTCAGGTATGTTAGAGAGTAGAGTTTATTTACATTCCATAGATCCTTATTAGGACTAAACTAAAGGATGTTGTTCATTGATGAACTTGCAGGCACTGTAAAGCAACAGACTGGAGACGCTGATGTTGCAGCTGTAACTAAAGGAATTCAGACATTAAAGATCCCAAATAGGACAGGTTGTGGGACTAAAGGAAGAGAAACTGTAGTAGAAACCAACTATTTATCAATTTTTCCTGTAGTGATGTTGCTTGGAACACAATTGAAGGTGTGATAGCGCATGTAATATAAACAAAAGTTTTGTTCTCACTGTAGACAGTTTTCCACTCTAAAATGAAAAAGATGTTTCTATCAGAAAGATTCTGATGTGTTTTTATGTTCAGTAAGACAAATATAATAGGAAGCATACTGGCAGTTTTAGTTATGTAATGTGATATCATCGAAGGCCAAGTTGAAGGAAAGCGAGGACTGGGAAGAAGACTGATACAGCTAACCGACGATCTGAAAGAAGGAAAGAAGATGAAGTTCCAGGAATTAAAACGAGAAGCTGAGAATAGGGAAAACTGGAGAGCTCTTTTTGGGCAGAGCAATGGACCTGTCGTAAGACAGAACACTGAATAATAATAATAATAATAATAATAATATAGTAAAAATTTGTGTCATGGTATTAAGCTTTAGTAAGAATCCTTTACATAAGATTGAATGAAAATACACTTGTTCTAGTCACGCACAACAGAATAGTATTGCGTGCCCACTAAGCAGTGTTATAAATTTGTGTGTAACTAATTTAAAATTGAAATTCATTAGTAAACCACTGTCAGCATAAGGAATAGCTTTCTGTTTCTGTCCACGATAATGTCACGGAGGATATTTACTGACAGACTACCGACGTCCATCTTCTGGCATTCGAAAGAACAGAGAATTTAGTAATCCAGCTTCAGAATCCTTTAAAATTTACTCGCACCATTCTGTTTTTGCTGCAAGCCTACAGAGGCGTCCCGTCATACCTGTTGTGTTACTATAATTACAATTTATATTATGTACATCCCATGTACGCTTCACAGCATAAGCCAAGCAAGGAACATATAGTGTGAATTTGAAGCCCTTTTTAAAAAATAACGCATAGTAAGCTTATTTCTGTTATATACTCAGCTGACGGGGACCATGGTTACGCATTGTATGCATGCTACGTATTACAGAAAGGTGGAAGAAAGGTAGATGATAGAGAAGACATGGAACTCGGGAAACGTCAAGAGGGAGGCTGTCGTGACTGAAGAGGAGGCAAGAAGTGATGCTCCATACCAGTGGTTCTCAAACTTTTTTAGTGCTGAAGAACCCTTTTGGTGTTTAAATAATATCACAGAGCCTTTGAAACGAAAACTTAATGTTCTTGTGCGATTGATGTATCTGCTTGCTGGCCACGATGGAGTTGAAGACAGGACCAGTGTTGGAAACCTGCATCAGTAATTCGTTATTGTTCCCGAATATCTTGAAAACACGATTTTGCAGTTATATGGATTTTATGTTTAGTTGAAAGTAAATGTTGGTATGCAAGCTTCATTATTTGTTTTCAGGTGATGTCATAGTTATCTTTAGTAATCTTCCACCTTGTCCATAAATTTGTTGGCTCTCCGGTCTGTATTCGGTCCGTGGCCGCCTCGATTCTCCTCTTCCATTCGGTCCTCTGTTAGGTCCATCTGTCCGAGGCTTTGATTGAGGTGTAGTAAGTGATGAGTATCTTAATTTGTAAGTATTCCTTTGAGATGGCCTCCGACATGTGTCTAGCAAATCTCGTGTGAGCTGCTTTTAGTCATATTTCTTAATATCCACTTCAGTATTATATCTCATTATTGTTCTAACCAGGAAGTCTAAGTAATTACCTAGTTGGTGGGCGTGTGCTAGCATTAACAGAGTGACTGTGACTGGTTGTGCTTCAACTGGATATTTCTTGTTATGTTCCAGACAGGCGTTGTTACGTCAATGGACAACATTGTTCCTTTTAAGTACCTGCAGTTGCCACAGACAGAGCATGACAATACAATGGCCTTCCAACTAAGTATTCAACTATTTTCAATTTCCAGGTAATACACAGAATCTGTTACATGCAATATTGTATTCATATTGAATCAGTATATATTCATACGAAACAATCTCTACCAAAACGTACACGGAAGAAACTACTGCTGAGCGGACGGACCGAGCTTTAACATGACTTGTGTTCATGGTTCATCAATTTGATGCGTGCTCAAGGTTCTACTAGAAGGGCGGTAGATTTATCACCTCCCTAAGCACTGCAGCTTACCTTATTTGATAGAGGAGTCTCAATGAGCTGTCCTCTTGCTTCTAAGCAAGCCTCGCTCCTCTTCTATGGCTCTCCGGTCCATATTCCGTCCATGGCCTCCTCATTCCTCCTCTTCCATTTGGTCCTATCCTCTGTTAGGTCCGTCTGTCCGAGGCTTTGATTGAGGTTTAACATCATCTTCCTTTTTAAAGTGCAACCCCCAACCTGGAGGACCTGAGTACCTGTCTTAGTCTGACCTCTCCCCCCTCGACCAATCTGGGTAGGGAGGCCCTACCAGCAGCTATGCTACCGCCAACATACCAAGCAAGCCTTGCGCCTTCTAAAATTATTTCTTCACACGTGATGGGGTTGCTATCTTGAAATATTAGCAGTCTCCCTTGGAATATTGCTAGTTTTCGCAAAGAACGCAAAGTACCATCTGCACAACAGACAGAACATCGCAGTCTCAAGATTTGGATGTAAGAATTTAATAATTTGTGTAACATAATTTTGTGAGACAACAAAAACAGTCTTATGTCTTGGTAAATAGCGATACATAAAATACCAAAGGTGTTTCACACGACGTTAAGAAGAATAATGTAGTTGAATGCGTGTGTCGAGATAAGGGACGACACTGCATTCAGCGTTAAAAATTGTATAAATATTTATAATTCAGGCTCTGAATATCCAGGTGTGCATTCTAAGCAATAAATTTGAGACAAATAATTGCAAATATAATATAAATAGATTATGGACGGATACCAGGTAATATGACACTGTTGTGAGACAGTGGTGATGATGGAAGCCTGTTTGTCCTGTATGCAAGGTGTGTACTGTCCTGAAAAATGTAATAGAAGCTAGTTGGTTAAATTTGTGGCTCAATACACAATCCTCACAGCTATGCAATTCTTAGAGCATTGTTACATAAAATAAGACAAGCCTTTGCAATTTCCAATTGCCTCTGGAATGTGAGTAAAATTAATTGTTTACCCACACTCCGAGACACTTCATATTACAAAGTCAGAAAATGTCAGTGGCCTGAAGTATATTTTACTTTGTGTCCATATGCAAATATTTATTTTCATTACAAAAATTCTGATATCGTGCTCAGGAAGGTCGTTGATCGATAACTTTGAAATTAAATTTTTGTGTTGGAAATTTAATTTTAAAATAATTTTTTAACTTAACTGTACTTTTCCAGCTCAAATGATAAGTTACGAAATGGTTTGAAATGATCTCAGTTCTTATTTTCTTGAATAAAGAATATTTATAAATTTAAAATGTATTTTGTTGTTCATTGATGAAATCGCAGGCACCGTAAGGCAACAGACTGGAGACGCTGATGTTGCAGCTGTAACTAAAGGAATTGAGACATTAAAGATCCCAAATAGGACAGGTTGTGGGACTAAAGGAAGAAAAACTGGACTTGTCAACGCTTCGGAACAAAATTGCCATTCATTATGATGTAGAATTTAAACCTTCACCATTTCCAAAGAGACTTTTGAGGTGTGTATAGCCCCATTATATTTTGCATATGATATGTACAGGTAAACTTTGTATGATTTTTTTATGGGATAAATAATAATAATTATGTTAACATTAGTTTCAAAATGGTTTTATTTGGTTTTACAATAATTCACTCTGATTTGCATTATTTTGGTAACTGGTAAGATTTTAATTGTAAATATTTCAGTGTACTGTTGTCTTTTTCAATTATTTTACCCACAAATCTAAGAACTAAATCAGTTTTGAAGATACGTTGCGTGTGAAAATGTGTGCGCTATAATACTAATACGTTTGAATCCAGCAAATACTGAACTTTTCTGCCTTTGTAGACTTTGGACGTCCATGGATATTTGTGTAGGTAGCAGCAAAAATGAATTTCTTCTTGGCTTTTACCTGTTGTCTATCTTGTTTAGGTCAGTTTGAATAATATTAAAACTTTTAATGACTTTTGTGTAAAAAGACCTTTTGCTACTCTGATAACTCAGAATAATATGATGTTAATTTTCTCACATTAATTTGTATGTCATTGTTAATAAGTAGGAGGCTAAATGTTATGTTTTGTATTTATACAATTTGGTAAAATCAATGCATTGCTTATATACTTACAGGTAGATTTTGATTAATCGGGTGTTGAGGAGGATATTTGGGCCTAAGAGGGAAGACGATGGGGCGTGGAGAAAACTGCACAGTGACGAGCTTAAAAATCTGTACTGCTCCCCCAGTATTGCCAGGGTGATTAAGTCGAGAAGATTGAGATGGGCCGGGCATGTAGCACGCATGGATGGGGCAAGATGTGTGCACCGGGTATTGGTTGGGAAACCTGAAGGGAAGAGACCGCTGGGGAGACCTAGACGTAGATGGGAGGATAATGTCAGACAGGATCTATGGGAGGAGTTGAAGGAGACTGGATTTTGTTGGCCCAGGACAGGGCTTTGGTTAATTCGGTGATGAACCTTCGGGTTCCTTAAGCCATCTAGTTAGTTAGTTAGTCAGTTAGATTTTGATTACAGTTTGTTATTGTCAGTGTTGGTAAAATTCATTACAATTTTAGGAGCTAGCCAAGACTTTAGGGACCAAACGTAATGTTGCTGCATTTAACAGTACATTGCAATCAGGTCTTTTCTCATTGTGATTTTGAATTAATGACTGCTGCCTCCATTATAGCATTATTTGTAGATGAATGTTGACATCGAGGATGTATTAGTTGGTACAGCTCTTCTCTGGTTTAAGAGTATTACTGTATGTAATTGCACATTATGTATGAAGCTTCATTCTTTAGGTTTCAAAATCCTAAATTTTTGTTTCTGTAACAATACATGCTCTGGTCCAGTGGTTTTGAAATTGCGGGTCAGAATGAATTGTGAGGTTGCCTTTAAAGGGTCGCAAGCTTAACCTTTTCCTCACTGATTGTTGCATTTGTAACCACACTTGGAGGATACAATCAGGATCTTTGGTTAGCGTATGAACTGTAGTGATCTGATAAGAACAGTTCCATTATTTAATAAAACTATTAATAAGGTAGTATATTTGCGTCATATTGTGATTTAGGTTAATATTTTAATATTTTCCGTCAAATCACAATTTTAATAAGATAATAAAATATAAAATATTTAAAATATCATTTCACGTTCCGCATCGAATGATCGATTTAAAAATTGGAACGTCTCTTACGACATGTTTCGGTTATATTTAACCGTCCGCAGGTATAAATTAGATTGGTAAATCTAAAACTCGAATTACAATCATTTACAATGTTATGCAGTTTATTGAAAATGTTATCAGATTACTCTTATATATTAGAACGAAGGTATTGTTTTTTATGTGGCGTGGTTCATCTGATGTTCAATATTAGTCGGTGATGAGTTGATAGAGATATGACGTGTCTAGCGGAAGACATCTAGAGGTATTACTGTGTCGGGTCGAGGTTTAATACTGAAATTCGATGCGGAACGTGAAACGATATTTTAAATATTTTATATTTTATTATCTTATTAAAATTGTGATTTGACGGAAAATATTAAAATATTGAAACTATTAATGATAAACTGTTTGCACAGCTTTATTCAGTCAGACATTTATGAAATTTTACTATACCAGGTGATCTTAAGGCAGTAAATACTAAATGTATAGTAATTGTTACAACAAAGATATGATTGAGCATTAATTCATTTACATGTGTGGATCCATTGCATGGGCTTTGTATGAACTATGTTTGTCATAAGAGATATTTTGATAGAGATAATTTGAGCTTATGTACAAATTATATAAGTTGAAATATAAACTTATGGTATGTAACATCTAGCTTTCTTGAATTTAATGACATTTCCAGGTACTAGCATTGTTAAGACCCCAAGTAGTTTGGTCTGTAATTTCAAAAATCTTGCTGTTTTATTATGCGTCGTTAGGATCTTTGTAGATTAAAGGTGTTATGCAGATTGTGTATGCTATTTTGAATTTTTATGCTTATAAATATGTCCTGTTTCTCTACGTTTCTAGTTTATGTTAGAATTTATTGAACATGATGCAGTAGAACAGGTATGTATGGGCTATCTGAATCCTGTATTTGAAGATTTATTAGACGAAGATGAAGTTAGAAAAATTCAGTGTGAAGGAGCAAGTAGACCTCTTGTAGGGAACACACCAGAAAAACCTGAGGAACGAATGGAATCTGAACCACCAGCAGAAGTAAGGCAGTATCCGGAAATTGTCATTTATGACGATACTCAGCACAGATATTTTGTGAGTGCAGTACAAGATGAAATAAGAACAGTGGAATTACCTGAAACAGATGGAATAATTATAAATAAAGGAGAAGAAAAAGATAAAAGTAGCATAGCAACTGAAACTCAAGTTATTGCAGATCGAAACCAAGGGGATATTGTGAAAACATTAGAATCTCCTGCACATTCTTCTCAAGATGCAGATGAAATGGATACATTTTGCTTGGCAAAGGACAGTATACTCTTCTCTCAAGTGTCAACGAACACACTTGTGACCAGTAATGCCAAGGTGGAGCACGTAGGCTCCGAACAAGAGGCAGATCCTTGCCAAGTAGTGGAGGTAAAGGGAATTTTAAAGTCAGTAGTCTCTTCTTTGGAACCCATTAAGCATGTGGTCTACCCCAGCAGAAGCATAGAAACAATGGTAAGAGTTTGGCCCCCATTCCGTTGAAATGTTGGAAATCGCTGAGGACGCTGAAACGAAACCTGAGGAGTCTGCACCAGAGACTGATTCTGAGTCACCTGTTAAATCAACTAATGTCCAAGGAGACACAAGGAAGATGTTGCATGATGTTCATGGAGGTGCTACTTTGACAATTATCTGTAACAAAAAAATTGCTAGATTATCACTGGAAAATGTTGAGCAAATGTTGAAAATAGTGGGTAGATCTTCACAGTTTGCTGTTATAGAAGTTGGACAAAGATCTGAACATAACACATCTACCGATCTAAAAGAATTAATTCTTAAAAAGGAAATTGAAGTGTCTAAAACATACGAAATAATTGGCAACTTTAGTGACCCAAATCCTTCATGTAACACTGCTGCAGTAGAGTTAAGATATGACTGCAAGAGTTTCTATGGGAATGACAAAGAGACTGATGATGGTGAACCTCCTCTTGAACTGAATGACAGTTCAAGCTCAGATGATGAAAGTCCATCTCTTGGTCACAGTGTGTCTGAAAATATTTTATCTGCTTTTGGTTTTGATGAATGAGAATTTAAATAAACATTCAGTTTATTGATTATAGTATATAAAGTTTATTCTGTAGTTATTCTTTAATATTATATAGAGGTTTTAACATGATCCACTGTGGATGAGCAGATGTTTTTTTCAGATTACCCTGAAAACAGAATGATTTGTTACATCACAGGAATATAGCTTTTTACCACTGTGCGTACGCTGACGGGTCTAAAGGTTATGCTGATCGATGAATGACTTGTCACACAAATCGCAGGAATATGGCCGCTGGCCATCATGTAATGTGTTCTCTTATTTTGCAGGACTGTAGCGAACAAATCGAAAGTCTTCAAAGCCTAGAAAATTTTATTCCATTGTGTGCTGATCATGCATTCGCGTTCACTGGGCGTTGACTGTGACGTCACAACATGGCGGATATGTTTCGTCAACTTTAAAATTTAGAATTAATATAGGTATATGTGCTTGCGTTTCAGATTTTCATTTATTTATATTTATTTATTTATTGAAAATGTACTACATACCGAAATCCTGTATCATTTCAGAGGGTGAATCTGTTAATTTTTTAAAAGATAAGGACAGAACCAAAGCATCTGATACAGAGTTGGATGCTGAGATAGATGAAGAAATCTCAACAGTAGGTGAGTGGGTTTTTGTAACACATAGAACAGAGGCGCTGGATACATTAGCAGTTGAGGTGGGGGAGTATAGTTTGGATATTGAAGGAATACGGGAGGTTAGATGGCCTGATGATGGAAGACCAACAAAGGGAACTACGTATTACACGAGGCTTGCCAAACATTCTTCAGGGTGTGGGCAACTTTGGCAAAATTTGGTCTGTATGCAGGCAACGTGAAGCTCAATACGTGTGTGTGTGTGTGTGTGTATATATATATATATATATATATATATATATACACTTTTATCTGCATAATTTTCTATACATTATATACAATAAAAATATAATGATGATAACGTGAAAAGTTAGTAAAAAATGCAATTCCCAACCTAGGCTAGGGTGTGTTTATTTTTAGCACATTTTACGTGGTCACCACACCAACAGGTACACACTTTAGATTCCTGGTGACAAAGTATCGGGTGTTTGTAGCATGGCTCACGATGCCACAAGGAAGACCTCAGGCCCTCGTGTGATCTAATTGCTTTCCGAGGAGGTGTACGGTTATAGATTCAGTGTGAGTGCCTTGTCTGTCTGAAAGAGGAGTTTGAGATCAGGGGATGTGCTTAGTGGCAAATTTCATATGAACTGTATCTGTAGTGTGTGTGGACTGGTAACAACGAAGACATGGCAGACCAATTTGTCTGAATATTAGTGTTTCAGAAGATCAGTTGTGTGCGTGATGGGGAAGCAGCTTTTTTGGAGTTGGAGATGTGAAGAACCAGACAGAATGAAGCACCTGGAGTGTTTGTTACTTGGATAAGGAAGTGCAGTATTCAGGTATGTTAGGGAGTAGAGTTTATTTACATCCCATAGATCCTTATTACGACTAAACCAAATGATGTAGAACATGTCATTTCATACAACATACATGAACCTCAGTACTTTCGACACAATTACAAGGACGTGTTTCACATGTGAATGTACATAACCTGGAAAATAAGTTTACAAATTAGTTAGTCAATGCTTTTTGGAGGAAATAATCTCTTGTTTACTGTTAAAATAATGTGAAACCTATAAATACACTCTGTGAGCAAAATGCAATTTCTTAATATTAAAGCAGATAGTACATGTAGTTACCATTGGGCTTTAGTCAGTCGTTACAGAACAAGGACTGCATTAGTACAAAGCATTTGATAAAACATTAAATGTTTCTTGTAAAAACCCCTGTATGGAACATCATTAGCGTGTACTTTTCTGCTCTGCTAGCTGGTTGGGGTGGAGACTGTAGGAAAGGAAGGTGGACCCACCAAGTCGGAGGAATTTCCCACCGGTGAACCCCGGAAGGTCGGAATCCATGATAGCGGCATTCCATGGGCAACATTACGACCGTCTGCTCCTCAAACGAGTACAGGTACGCAAAAGTAATTGTGTAAACTGTCTTTAAAAGGTCGATTTTATGGGTGCCAGACTCAGTATCTCATTTCTATTGAAAGACATAGATTATGGGGTATGTGAGATGAAATAAATAATTCTGTGACATAAGAGTGGATATAAGTGTCCTGTTATTACCTTCAGGTTTTCCAGGCAAACTTTGTGTACATTTTTCATAACTTTTCTTGTCTTATCCTTGTTTAATTGTGTCTCTTTGCCCCCTCCCTCCACCCAGTAGTAATAAAAAGAGAAATCATTTGTAAATGTATGAAAGGAATGTTAAAAGATTGATTTCTGTATCACTATAATTTCAGCAGTGGCTTGTTTGACATTTCATTATAGCTGTTGAAAAAAAATGTTACGCACTCGTCTGAATCGGAGGAATCTGGTTGGTGCCGAAATCGGTTAAACCCTCTGACATCCAGCTCTAACACTGGTGGAGTGCTGTTCAATTGTACGTGGAAGTAAATCCGCTAACTGTGAATTTTGTCTTGCGCACAAAAGTACAGAATGAAAAATTCCGAATTCTTCTGATCCACTCAATTCTTTTGAACTGAAGTGAGCCATATCTTGAAGTGTCAGTATTTATTACATCCAACAACCAATCAGATTTCTATTCAGTCACTGCAACAGTACCAGTGCCAGTTGAAAATAAATAATTCTGAATCTTTATTACGCAGTTTTCTGTTCTCAGTCGTCACTTTATCTCTCTTAGGTCAAGTTATTCGGGTTCTGAACTTCATTTTGAAACATTCCTAATTTGTTTTCTTTTCCAGAGTTGTATGATAAATTTTCACCAAAGTGTTCTGTAGTGCAGATTTGTATGTGCATTATTTCAGGATTAAATTTGGGAATGTGGCAATGAAATGTCGAGACTGTAGAGCGTTGTCACCCGCAATGCAAAGAACAGGTGCCTCTGCCATGTGTGTCAGTGGATAATACCCCGACTCGTCGTGGAGGTGTGACGGGCACCATCGCTGATTACACTCCTCGTACAGCTCCCATGGTGCCATCCATCATTGTGCATTGTGTCAATGAGGTTGAGCTTTGTGGTCTTAACAAAATTAGCTATTTTTAAGATACTTGACTTTGCAGTATCGTGAGCTGGGATAGCTCAGTCAGTACAGTGACTAGCTGCAGGCTGGGCGATCGGGGTTCGATCCCCGACGGGGACCGAGGATTTTTCCTCTGGTCTGTGCGTCCAGACCGGCTCTGGGGCCCACCCAGCCTCCTCTGCAATGGGTACCGGATCCTTTGGGTCCTGTACTAAGCTACTGTTTGGCATCTTTAAGTTTGTTTTATATTTGAAAGATGTGGTCATACTTGATCTGTTTTGCCAGAATCAATATTAGTGAGCGAAAATTTAACTCACATTCAAAGTGGAAAATGCTAATCAGTCACAGAAAACTGACAATGGGTCATCCTCTAAATCTGTTGTAAGGTTATGAGATCTTCGCCTAAAAGAACTTGTATATTTCAAAGACTGCTCTGCAGTGGAAACTGTACACGATTTTGAATGCTGAAATAAATTAGGATGTAATTTTAATGAGGCTGCATTGAAAAGGTGCATTACAGTTATGGTTGGAACTTACTAATATGATGTAAACTAAAAGGGTAATATTTTGATATAGTATGTAATACATTACAGCAATTTTACTAATCACGACACAAGGAGCATGTGAACTGCTTTCCTCTGAGAACTGTAACATAATTGGTCATTTTTGTTTAAGCAGAAGTTAAACAAATTCTGATGCTGATTTTGCATTTGCATTGTGAGGAAGAGAAGTTTTTAGTGTGAACTGCCTGTTTGGTGTTCCATACATTATTATAGGTTTTTTATTCCAATTTTTGTTATACTAAGTTAAAAATCCAAGGCAAAGCATGTAGGTAAATGTGTAAGCCTGACGTAGTAACTTCTGAAGAGGTTATTGTATTTGTCTTGACGGACACAGTTTCATAACCAAATATCAAAGTGAAATGTGTAAAATTGCAGCGATCCATATGTATAACAACATTTATTATTAAGTAAGTAAAGTGTAAGTCAGTTCAAGAGTTAGAATCACGTGTATATCGCAATGTTGTGACAACCTGTAGACTTGTAGGTAGATTGCAATTTTTAAGAGAAACACTGTCTCTATCATCAGGGCTGACGTGGCCATTCTGGGATGTGGAGAGATTGATACGGGATCACAGGGCCCTTATACCTGTGACCGATTAACTAATATTTTCTCGAAGACAGTGGCACATCGAGTCGGTTAATTAGTTGTAACGTCAGAAGTTATGTAGTGTCAAAAGACGTGTTACAACGATTGGGAATGATGCGTCCGGAGAGATTCTGACTCTGGCAGGCAAATATTGAACAGTAATGACTGCATATTTAATTCTAAAGACAGTTTCAAGTTTCCAAACACAATTATGTGCTCATTACTACATGTTTGGTTTATGTACTGCAATATCTTTATATATAATTCATGAGTAAGCTTAGAACAATTGTAAAGTTTGCTTTGTGTCTTGTGGTTCTTAATTATCTCCATAGCAGTAGCTGAGATAATATAGTTGATTAGTAGTGTTTTAGTTGGGATATTAAAATATTTTATTAAGCAAAACAAATTCCACAACTAAATGTTTCGTATTAAACTAGTTGATTAGTGTTGAAGTAGTACATTCTCTTCATGAGTTATTGTTCTTTTTTCTCCTTCAACTTTTACATGTGAAACTGTTTCACTTTTAATTTCGTCAAGATTCATTTCAAGTTTCGGTGGATGTGCTGAGTGGCAACTTTCATGTGAACTGGTATCAAGGTGTCACACGAAGACACGGCAGACCAATTTGTCTGAATATCAGTGTTTCAGAAGATCAGTTGTGTTCGTGCTGGGGAACCAGCTTATTTGGAGTTGGAGATGTGAAGAACGAGACAGAACGAAGCACCTGGAGCGTTTTTGACTTGGATAAGGAATTGCATTATTCAGGTATGTTAGAGAGTAGAGTTTATTTACGTTCCATAGATCCTTCTTAGGACTAAACCAAAGGATGGAGAACAAGTCATTTCATAAAATATACATAAACCTCAGAATTTTAAATAGAAATACAAAACCACTTTAAATATAGATTATAGATATACATAAAACTAAAGAAATTTCAGCAGAGGTTAAATAATCTGCAGAATGGAAAGAGGTTACCTCTCAATGCAGGCTTGAACACCTTTAAATCATTTAGAGTTTTAATTGTTGGTGGAAGATTATTAAATGACTTGATACGCGTATAGTACGTTCCTTTTTGACGTTTATTAGGGTTAGCATAGATTATACAAAAATTATATGCTTGTAGTTAATTTTTATTTCAGTGTTGTTGAGATTTGTCAAACTCATTTTTTACGTACAAAAAAAAAGTCTAGGTGTCCATGAAACCCAAAGGTTCTGGAAATAAATATGACATGCGCCCTGGTGTGGAGAAAAGGTGTTTAGAGTATTACAGTAAGTGCAGTACTTGAAAGTTACTGTAACTAAAACATTTGACTTCCCTTACCAGTGAATCTGGCCTGCGTTGTCACTCGTTATAACTTGAAACTGCTGCTTGTGTTTTCCAGGTCGTGGAGACAGCATCTGGTGCTCTGAAGTCGAGCACGACGGATCCGTTCTACCGTCGTCAGTGCTGGGAAATAATTTGCTGTTTCTTGGTGGCATCCCTGAATTTTAATGATGATGAGAATAGAGTGCAGCAGCTGTTCTCCTGTCCAAGGTATATAAGAGCAGTTGGAGGCAGAAGAATATTGTCAAACTAACCTCATTCTTGATATTAAAATAGTGTACAAAATAAAAGATGTTTTTCCAGCCTGATGGTACTAACATGACATAACGGATTGTTAATCACTGGCTTTTCAACGCAGAATTGTAAGCGAGTCCCAAGGCAGTCTATGAGGCACTGTTATAGATTTTTCTCTGAGCACCCAGAACTCATTATTTACTGGTACAGTGAGCCCGTTAGAGGCTGTATCACAATTAGTTTGTGTTTAGTATCCTGCCAGTACCAGGAGGCTTCTACAAGTAATGTATTTCTTTGTCATATCATAAACCCAGATTTCCCATTGGCTCTGTGCCTCTTACATCAGTTGCTGATTTAGGAAGCAGCAACTGCATTGGCCACTGTTGTGACCAACATTTTGTACACTGAACATTAGGATGTGAGTGTGATTATCTTTACTCATTGTCATTGATGATCCACATGTGGAGATCTCCGCAGTCCATGGGATTCCGTACAGATTGCAGGACAAGCAAGCCAGAGCCACTCACCAGACGGCAGTCACAGGCAAGTTCATCCATTTGAGTAAATTGTTTAATAAACTTCTTTTCTGAATTATAATACCATTATTGAAAGAAGAAGACCTTTTTTTCCTGAAAAGTAGTAAATGGTTTTAAGGAAATAAAGAACTTGTCTATTTCTTCTATTGAGACTAAAAAGAAACAATGAAGAACGTGATTTTTCTTTGCCAGTGTAAGGAACCACATTTTGAGGCTGACCTCCACATAGTTCTATACGAGGTGCGATCAGAAAGTTTCAGGCTGTGTCAATAGAGGGTGAACCGAATGTAGTACGAGCTTCTGCCGCTAAGGGGTTGGGCCTACATTCATAGTGAATCAGTGTGCCAGCCGGCATCATCGAATTAGTATTTGTTTCTTAGTTACGGGCGTTTTGGTAGTGCATTACACTGACCCTCCTGCGATTTCGGAATGGCGGATTTTCATGAACAAATCAAATTTTGCCAAAGACTCGCCAAAACAGCTACGGAAACCTATGAAATGCTAAAGCAAGCATTTGGGGAGTCCGCAATGGGTCGTGCACAAACTTTTGTGTGGCATTCACGTTTTAAAAATGGCCGAACCTCTGTCGATGATGATGAGCGTTCTGGACGACCATCTTCGAGCACAACGCCCGAAAATGTTACGAAGATTCGGCAGGCCATTCACGAAGATCGACGTCGTACCATCAATGACTTGTGCGACATTGTTGGGATAGGCTACGGGACCTGTCAGCTGATTCTAAAGGAAGAACTCCACATGCGACGCATCCTGTCTGAAGACCAGAAGCAGAATCGACTTATCGTTTGTCAGGAGCTCAAAGATCTTGCAAGAACCGACCCCAACTTCCTTTCTAAGCTCTGTGTGACTTCTTCCTCTTGCCAAAGATGAAAATTCAGCTAAAGGGAAGGAGATTTGAGACGATAGAAGAGATTCAGGCAGACTCGCAGATGGTGCTTCACAGGCTGACGAAGAAAGATTTTCAGGGATGCTTCCAGGCTTGGCAGCGGCGCTGGGATCGTTGTGTTCACTCCCAGGGGAACTACTTCGAGGGCGATGGATAAATTTAATACCTGAGATAAGTGTACGGGTGTTTATAGGCGCAGTCTAGAAACTTTCTGATCGCACATCTTAATTGAGAATGCATGGAGTTTACCTCCATGCTCCCACTGCCTCATGGCATTGCGCTTAGTCACAAGGATAACTTCAGCTGATATAGCGAACCATTAAATGTTTAAAAATCATAATCGGTGTTGGTTTTCTGTAAGTCCAAGTGGTGTTAGAACCCAAAGACCACTGTGAGAACCTGAAATCTCTCTTAAAACCACATTTAGTATGTGAACTTGTTGAAAGCGTCTGCTTCATATCTGGAAAAACCAGTAAGGCCTGTCGTGTAAGTTGGTAGGAGTGTTTGTTGCTGCAGCCATGAAAGAGTTACGACGGTGTTCCTTGTTTGTCACTACACAATGGTGGCGATATCACAGGAAGCTGGTGAGTTCAGTTTTATAAATTTAGATTGTTCAACATTGAAACAATTTATATTACTGATGGTGAAGTTTCCACCTTTGCTTCCAGAAGGCATTATAAAGTGGCATTACTGATGGTGATATGGAAAATAAATCTAATTGCCCCTTGTCGGTTGAATTCACCTTAGTAGTAGAAGTGCTACAGATGTTGGCTGTGTGGTAGAGGCTTGCCATTTCTTAATCTTTCATTTAAGTCCTTTCTCCATGACATCAAAACAGGCGAACCTGAAGGGCATGGACCGACTGGTGCTTACAGACTCCCTTGCTGTCATAATGGGGCACGAGGAGAGGGAGCCGTGTAAGCCGGGACACCTGGCACTTGTTCTCATCTTGGAGGCAACGATCAACATCCTCGGCTCCAAACAGACGGCAAGCGAACTGTTCGTTAAATATCCACTGAATCAGTGGCAACGGAACTTGCGTGGGTCTGACGTGATGTGTGTGAGTTGTAGAGTTTGTAGTTGCAGTATTATGACGTGTGGAATAATGGCCCACTTGGCGAATGTTTTAAATTTGCTGGGGGGGAGGAAAGAAAGGTTGCAATATGAATCTGTAAGCGAGGGAGTTCAGAATTTGTCAGGTCGCTGGCTGTGACACTGTCGTGACCCGTATTTAAAGTTAACTTGTCAATGGGTTTGTAATGAACTTGACAGAATTTGTCTTCTGAAAATGGAAGGTGCTTGTTCATTGGCTAAGGTGACTGCTTGGTGAAGTAAAACTGTGTGTTCTTAGAAGAGTGTGATGTCTTGATTTCTTGAATGTGAATGTATTTTTTCTTTCTAGGAGTAGCAGATTACGAGAAACAGAATGATCCTTCAGATTCTACTGAGCACCATGTGACCCGCGTACTGCTAGCCAGAGAAGCGTTGAAGTACGTGCGGCAACAGTTGGCAGACCGACTTGATGTCAGAAGATTAAACCTGCTGGGAAAAGAAGGAACATCGTATCCGCAAGAGACTGATATCAGTCTGAACGAGGCATTCGTTGTGTGAGTACATGAGCATTAGAATGTATTTGATGTGGTTGTCGTGTGAGAGAGATGAGTCTGTCCAATTTTATTAGGTACTTTAGATGTCTTGACTTTAAGTATGTTAGTTGATATGTCGAAAGACCTATGTGCGGTGAGAGATTGGCATAATTGCAGTATCTGTGGTACGCTAGAGGCATTCATGATTCTCTAGTGAATATATTGTTTATAGGACATCAAAATTGGAGGTTAGGTATAGCTTGTAGACGAGGGTGGTGACTATTTGTGATAAGGTTTTGTTACATGTGAGATGTGCACAGTGAGCGGAGCTGCCGGGATATTTTCTGTTCTTGTGCTTAAGTTTAGAGTTTCCTGTGTTGAGCAAGGGGATCGGTTACAAAACTTGTAAGTTTGTGGTGTGGTGTCCGTTATGAATTTGGATTTGTTTGCAAAAATGGAGATGACTGTCAGAGGTTCCATTTATTTGAGACTTAACCATATGTTGAGAGTTGTCAGGTGTCAGTCTCATGGACATGTGATGAGGCTCAGTATTACTTCTGGTATATTCCGTGGTTGGTGGTGGGGTAAGGGGATTTGCATTAGGAATGAGGAGTGGTTTGGTTGGTTGGAACCAAGTATAGAAAGGCAGTGCCACTTATGTGGGTCACAATGTACCAGTGCTGGTGTTGTCAGGATTGTTATTTTATGTCTGTAAAATGGTTGTGAAGAGTTCTTGGCTTAGGAAAGACTAATTTGTTAGTGTTGTCAGTCAGATTGTTTATAGGAAGAATGTAGAGATTGTTTTTTTGTGTGTGTGAGAGAGAGACAGGCTGAAGTTATTGACCATTTAGTTTGGTTAAAGATTGTTGACCTGGAAATGAAATGATATATGATGTCTGTTTGGTGTTCGTTGACCACCTTGGCTGCTCCCTCATAAATATATTTTTACATAACCCCTCCTTCCTCTCATCTTGGGCTCCCATATCGCACCCACGAAAACCCTCAGTTATTTTTTAGAGGGCAGAAATCAGGAAGGAAATGCATACAATACGAAACCCGTGTCTCCCCTCCATTCATTTCTAGAACTTATTACTACTGTAAGAATCCGTTCTGAAATGGAAGGGAGGGGACTTTAAGTGGTACAGCTCTTTTGCAGGATGTTTGTTAAAATATTAGAGTGTTTGAGCTGTCTGCGAGTGAAGATTCCTTTGCGTATGATTCTTGGAGGTAGAACGTAGCTTTGTTTGTTGCACGTTTTATTGATCTTGTTATTGGGTAGTCAATCAACATACGATTATGATGTTGAAGGGGTCCCGGGATCTTAATAAACATTGTGACCACAATCAGAAATTCTCGTGTAGACATGCTGGCAATTCAGTAATCAGCGTGCACTAAAACTCATCTCGTAAAACTGTTTATTGACGTAATGTCAGATACAAAATATTGTTTTGTAGAATTGCTTTCTTTATTTTGTTGTGTTTCTACTTGTTAAAGTTGTTACATTGAGAGTGCTGCTGCTGGTGTCATGGAGAGATGTTTCCTCAAAGTAAGAAATTTTTGGTGGCTCTCCTTTACTTAGTGGGGAATCCCCACGTCCACAGTACAGAATGTCTAAGTATTTGCGACCGGGTTGGTGGCCCCAGCACCCTGCCAGTTTCTTTAGCACTTACAGTCATCCTTCCATCATGTTATGTGAATTGGGTGTGGAGCGAGAGAGAGAAGGCAGGCAGTTGTCTTCTGGCAAACTGCTGCTTCTGTAATTGCTGGAAATGTGACCATACGAGTAACCAAGACTTTGAATAAAAATCTGCCCCAAGATGTGGGCGTAGGTGTGCGGATTATTTTAAAAAGGGTAGCAGAAAAATTGAACGTAGTTTAGCGTAATGAATGGCGCGTTGCTTTGGTTAACAAGGAAATGATCATTTGTTTACCGTAGCCGAAACAAATTATTTACGAACACACAGTCACGAAGGTCATATTGAACGGCTTTTCACGTTTGCTTTACTTCATCGTTTTGTCGTCTGATTTGACTTCGTTTGTCCCCACCATTTTCCTACGTGATACGACCATAATTCGTTGCGTTGGATACGTTACTGGGCGGGGGAAAAGGGTCCCTTTGTAATTTATGAAAGTGACATTTGACAACTTGCCGAAGTGTAGCCTAGAACGTTTGTACATTGGCCGACAGAATTCGTGTATTTCTACATTGATTTGAGGTCTTGTTCGTCCTCGTAATCGTTAAAAAACAACTCGGCTCAATTTGAATACTAAGAAAAGTGTTAAAACTAGCTACTACATGTTTGTCCAGGAAGGCACTGATGTTTTGTAGTTGGTAGTATAGCCAGTTTGTTAGGATTCCAGTGAGGCAGTCAGAAAGGAAAAGAATGAGCACGGAAGTTGCATATGGCAGATCAGATGTTTGGAAGAAGATGGCAATAATGATGATGACAGTAATTGCAGTAAACTTGTCTTCGCGATGTGTGTGTTACTTTTTTTTCAGAATTGTCACCTTTACTCAGAACACCTGATGTGATCTGGATATGCCATTCTGGTCGCTGTGGTGTGACAGCAGATAGGTTGCGGTGTTTAAATATCAGTGTTGTAATGCAGTTTGGAATAAGCAGGGTTCCTAATGACGTAGGATGTGGAAAGAGGCAACTCCATTCTGAATGAATCTGGTTACATGTGGAATGTCACGGCCATAGCACTTTGGAATTTCCTGGAAACTCGGCTATGCTGTCAGAGGAATTTTGCACTTATCTTCATCCAAGATTGTTTCCTTCCACACAAAAGACTGAGCTACGCCGCAGTTTAAAATATAAGGTGACATTTTCATTGATCTGTCTTTTACACGAACATTTGTCATTTCAGAGTTGGTGACCATGAAATAATGACTTTTTGTACAGACTGGATGCAGCGGCTTGTTATCGTTTAGGTTCAGCTGTAACAAGGTAAATGTTAGGTGGAAGGAATATGTTGTTTGTGGCAATTCTTACTAATATAGAATATCACAATTTCTTATCTTATATAAGAATTATTAAGAAATCTGTCAAACTGCCCTCCACTCTTTCCATTTTAGTTTTGATTAGATCGATCATTGCTGGTGGACGTCGTGGTCTCTTACAATTGAACAAAGTTTGAGGTAAGGGATTCCTATTTATTATTATTGTTCATCACATTTAATGTTTTCATCTGCATTTTTGTGAACTCGTGTAAGAGAATTAGACTTGTCTTCTTTTTAACACAATTTCAATTAACATTAGATTGACTTGTGTGTGTTCACGGCAACATTGATAATAAAAGAATATTCCAGTAGGCAATTAACTTTTTACAATTTTAAAGGAATTAAACGTGTTTCGTGGCCCAGAATCTTAATAAAAATATGTCGATGCTAAGATAATAATTCTAACACTTTACAATTCCTGATACATCGACATTATTAAAGTGTTTTAGGGAACTCTGAAGAATTTTTATTTCGGATTTAGAAGCCTAATTATCGACGAATCTCCCTCTCATTATCTCCCTACATCAGCAGATTAAATCCAGGGAATGTTTGCTATTATTGAGTGCAAAGTATTTATGGGTGCAAAATGTGGTCTTTCACTTTGAGGGAGGAACATAGACTGAGGGGCTCTGAGAACAGTGTGTTGAGGAAGATGTTTGGACCCAAAACGGGAGTGGGACAGATAAGAGAGAAAAATGCTTGACGAGCTCCACACCCGATGTTGTTAGGGCGAGTTGAGTGTTTACAAGGCCTGAAGGGAGGAGACCTCGGCGTAGGTGGCAGGATAACATTAAGATGGATCTTAGGGAGACTCGATGTAGCGAATTGGCTTTCCGAACACGATAATGAATCTTCTGGTTCAGTAAAGGAAGTGGGCTATTCTTTGACAAGCCGAGAACCATAGAATATCTTGCTCATTGCAGGTTGAGAGTAGCGTGACTGTTCCCAACTGTAATTCTCGCGTTCATTTGATAAATTTAAATGACGTATTGTGCTCTTGGTTTATATAAACGTGTAACTTAGGCAGGAAAGTCCTTAATCATGTAAGCTCTTACGCACTTTTACTTCTACAGAGAGAGAAGAACTCGAAAATTTTATGCTTATGAAAAGGCGTAACCTTCTTTTTCCAAAATTTGTTTGTTAACTGCCCGGTTCTGCAACAAAGGTCGCATAATTTCTGTGGCATGTTTTTGTAAACCTTGACAAAGATGGCTTACTACATCGGCGAGCGGGAGGTCATTGCCCCGATCAGCTGGTAATGCCGCATGGGTTAGTAAATGACGTCATAGCCTCGCGTCACACCCAGGACAGAACAGGACTCTGAAACCACGGATAGAGCGAGCGATACAATCCCATGTCAGCAGATGCGAGTCGAGAGACCGACGGAAACAAGGCCATGAGAATAAAGCCTCAGTGGGAGACCCGGAAGGGGCGAGGGAGCCATCTCAAGCGTGCGCCGTGGATCATAAAGCATCAAGGATTGGACTGCGAGACGCGGGATCAACATTTCTAGATCAACGATCACGCAGGTTATGAATTGGCCGTGACACCAACTGAGACTCGAGTCCATGCCTACCGATTCGCTAAGCTAATTAAGAATCCCTGAGACAACCCATCAAAACCCCGAAATATCCCACCAGCTACGTCACTCTCCGGGGTGGGACGCAGTGTGCGACCAGCCACGTCGTAGCGGACACCGCGATGTACGCGACAGACATTAAGGAGGCTAATAAGTCCTTTGAAAGTGTGACAAAGTTCAAATACTTGGGAAAAACAATAACGATTCAAAATGATGCTCACGAGGAAGTTAGGAGGAGATTAAATTATGGAAATGCTCGCTACTTCTCAGTTCAAAATATTTTGTCTTCCCGTCTGATTTCTAAGAACCTGAAGATTAAAGTATACAAAATACTAATTTTGCCTGTTGTGTGGTATGGGTGCGAAACATGGTCAATTTCATTGACATTACTGTGTTGAATATTTCGGGCACAAACCTGGGTCCACATTTTCGCCTTCCGCTGTTATGTTATGGCAGTGCGCGTCGGAGTGGACCGGCTTTAGAAGGCCGAGACGTAAAAATGAAACTTAAAGATAAAAAGAAGAAGAAGAAGACAGAGCTAAGACTCGAGAACAAGTGTCCGTATCCAGAAAATCATTCCGTACCGAGCATATTTTATTAACCACGTGATCTAATTAGAGGTTTGTAGAGACTATTACCGATTGGGTACAAGATTGCTTTGTGGGGTGGAGTTATTTTATCACGTGCTCGTGGCTGATTTTCAAAAGACATGCGTAATTTAGAATTTAAAAAGAGCCGGTTATTTCGACAGGCTTCTGTACGCTGTCAGAACTTTCGTTCACTGTTTAACGTTCAAATGCGGCAAGCAAACTTTTTAAATTTTGGGACTTTACTGAGTTACGATGCAACTGACCATGAATGCAGAATGCAACGTGCGTGTTATTTCAACAATTTTAGCGTTCCTGAATTTCTTGTCACAGTGAACTTACTAAAACTGCAGCTGTGGTAGCTTGCTTGGTGACACACGCTATGCGACTCCACCCCCATTTAAAAGAAGGTTGAGCTGAAACAGGGTGTTTCATGTTAATTGTCGTTGAAATAAAATTTACTGTGCGTTAGATGTATAACACACCTCTTTCGATCTTTACTTTTTATGTATGAGGGGATGGTTATTCATGTAATAAATGTTTCGAACCCCCTCTGAGCTTAAGATTATGGCAGAGCAGATCTCTATCTATCTACCTGTCCGAAAGTCCATCCACCTGTCTTTATTATCCAGAGTTTCCGCATAAAACACAGTAACTAAGTACAACAGCAGAGCATACAGGCTTGGATTCAAACCAGTAACCTGCCGAGTACGAACCCCATTCCACAGCGCCCAGTTCCCAAGCCGCGCGTCGCTGCCTGATCGTACCCAGAGCACACTGTCCTAGTGTGTTCGTTGCTTGGTTCTCAGCGTCAATAACAAATATAATGCTCCATGCGCTGTGATGTAATAGGGCAAACCACGGAAGTCTAGAATACTTTTCCAGAAGTCAGATTTCTTGAATAGCCCAGCGAAGCATTCTGTTCTATAGTTTCTTTCGCAGTCAAATCTAGAGCTTATAACGTGACGAGAACAGTCCTAATGTATTTGAATACATTTATACAAAGACTGAATAATGGCTACAGAATTTCATGAAGTTAAACCTACGATGGCTCAATTTTGTGGGCCCTCAGATTTTAATTGGGAAACTTGGATGTTTTCAAGTTAATGTACGTTCAATAATTCTCTTGTGTTTGGATTATTTACGACGCGAAACTTGGTCAGTGGCATTTATGCAGTGTCACAAACGCCTACATTTTGCGTTTTGGACGAATGCTTTGTGTTGAAAAGCATGAAACATTGGGTACTTGGCATAAAATGAATTAATGGTTTCATCATCGCACTCAGCTGTGCTGATGCAGTGAAAGGTTTCGACGGACTGGACTCGTAGGTCGATTGAATCTGGTGTCAGAGTTGCAATATTAAGACGAAAATTCTCCGGGATGTCGCGCCGTATAATACAGTAGAAACTGACCGACGTTTCAGAGGTGCTTACTTCCTGCATCATTGGGCACTCATCGCCCTGATGATGGTAGGTAATAAGCACCTCTGAAACGTCGGCCAGTTTCTACTAGATTACTTGCCGCTGTGAGAAGCTGAAATCTCACTTACAGCAAGGATGTTTCTGGCAAAGTGACAACTTGCAAGATCAAGAAGGAGATGGGGGATACCATTGAGGTTGGTTTTATGGAAATAAGTTGCGAGTACGTGGACTGGATCCGTGTGGCTTGGCACTAGGACAGACGGAGGATTCTGTTGATCCTCGGGGTTCTGTTAAAGGCCTGCTTCGTGTTCGGCAGGTCCCGGGTTAAAATCTCGGCTCAGAGCCCGGCTATCTCAGCCCCTTCAGGCAAATTCCGGGATGGTACCGTAAATTAGGCCACGACCGCTTCCTTCCACATCCTTTCTAATTCATTATTCATTGTCTTCCTCTCATTCGACGCTGTGTAATCCGTTGAATTGTAAAAAGATAATCACGAGGAGGTTTTATCATTATCGCAGCTGCGTCGTCTCACGCACGGCTCTGCCTGATTTCCGCTGGCCTTGACCTAAGTAATTGGTTCACGCGGCGATTTCTTGCTTCAGGCAGGATCCGGTACGAGAGCTCGTGGCAGAATTTCCTGAAGAGGACGTCTGCATTTTATGGCTGTCGACACGATCACTGTGATGGAAAAGTTCTCTTATCACGGAATGTTAAACTGCAGGTCGTGTCTCAAATATTTTTAGATGCATTTAACTCTTTGAAGCACAGTGGTAACTATATGTACCACCTGCAGTTATATTTATGGGGTCTTCTTAAGGTACAATTTGGCTGCACGCGACAGAGACGGACTCATCGCAGCTTCCCGCCACTCACTTTTGAGGTGACGACCGAGACATGCGGCTAAGTGTTTGTTTTGTTGAGACGCGTGCACATATTCTGTGAAAAATGAGTATAAAAATGCTTCTAAAAAGGTTACTCGAAGAAGAAGAAGAAGAAGATGTGTTGCTGTGTTATTTGTTGCGAAAGAAAGAAAGAAAGAAAGAAAACCTACGAGTTCAATATTCAAAACCAGACGCGAAGAAGGGTCTTTCTGTCTGTTAATAAAGAATCATTTATCATTAGAAAAAGAAAGTTTCAGGAGTTATTTCAGATTGAATCAAAAGCAGTTTGGTTACGCACTGAGTTTAATAGGAAAAACATACAAACAACAAAAACTGTCGCTCACGTTACGGTTAAGTTTCTTATATTGTATTATTACTAATTATGTCACAAATGTAATGACAATTGTCTTCATTCTGTGATGTTGGTTGGTTCGGGGGTCGAGGCAGTTCTTATAGGAGAATACCTCAGATGAACTTGGGTTGGACATCCCATGTTGCTCCTCGCATATCCATCTGAATCACTTCATAGTGACTTAAAATGTTAGCTTGTATTTTCAAACGTGGAGCCTTTACGTGGTTCCCAAATGAAGCAATTTCGTCTTCAATTTCTGTATCAGTGTTGGCACTTAACTGTTGCACGAGATTATCAAGAATATCATCATGATTGTTGTTGCGTCTTTTTCGTCGTGGAGGCTGTGGTACAGAGGACTGCGATGCTTCATCTGGACAACCTTCGCTGTTTTCAGTCCGAGTCTCAAACTGTGCGTTTGCCGCTGAATCTGACTCAACATTAGATGCAGTAGGTCTTTCTGTTGAAACCGGTTCTAAGAATTGGAGTCTCTTGAAAAAATCCCACTTAGAATTTTTCGGTGGTGCAGCTGATCCGGTTGACATTTTTCTTTTGCGTTTAAATCGATTGTATGAATCCCGTATATACTTCCAGCGTTTTCTACAGTCTCCATCTGAAATGAGAAAATACGCCCATTTTCGTGTGCGTGTTCTTTGTGTACGATATCACTTATTGAGTGATTGACAATTTTTTCCCTTCAGATTTATGGCGACTGGCGAAAGTTACGCTTCACTATCGTTTGCTTACCGTATATCAGCGCGTCATATTTCACCAATCGTGAAAGAGGTTCTTAGGTGTCTAAGAAACAAGTTGGTACCTCAACTCATGCCTGAACCTACGCAACGAGAGTTTCAACGCATTTCAAACGAATTTTGGATAAAATGGAATTTTCCGAACGCCGTTGGAGCCAATCTCTTTCAACTACAAAGCTTTCTTTTCTATCGTTCTTTTAGCCATCGTGGACGCTAATTACAAGTTTATTGCGGTCGACGTCGGTGCATATGGCAAAGAAGGTGATTATTGGAAATAACTTTAATCTTCCGGGTCCTGAGTGCCTTCCGGGAACCATTTCTAACTTTCAGGCGAAGCATCGGGTCTCGACGCGTATCTGATGAAGTTGCAAAGAATGACGTAACTGAACAGACATTCAATTATCGCCTTTGTCGTGCCGGAAGGGTATCGGAAAATGCATTTGGGTTGATTTGCCAAGTATTTTGAGTGTTTTATACACACATAAACATTTTGCCGGAGACATGTGATGATTTGATATTAGTCGCCTTTTACGCGATGGATTCCTAGTAAAAATCTGGAAAAACTTTCTATCACTTCAGTAATGACGTGGAAACAACGCCACCAAACACGCACTCCTTATCTCGAGCAGGAGGCGAGATAAGAGAAGAGTTGAGAAAATATCTCATGTCAGACGCTGGTGCAGTTTCTAGGCAAGTAGATCGCAAAAACCTGGTAATAATCCATTCATTGCATGACGTGTTTAAGTCTAGAAGACGTTATATTGTATTATAAAAACGCAAACAACTAACCACTTTTGTCTAATTAGGCGAGCTTCGGGATTTAGAGGGTTAAGTCTGGCATTTATGAAAGCGACAGTGAACTTATGAGTCCTGCAAATTTCGTGACTGTCAGGCATCGAGCAGGACCCCGTTCCTTGGCGTATAAAAATGTATTCTGTGACAGTTAAGTTGCCACCACGCCCCGCAGTAAAGCTGACAACCGATTTCAGACTACGTTGCCGATAACTGGGTTACACCGAACGCCTATTGATTGCAGCATCCTTGGCGATGTAAAAGTCTGACCAGAACGAGCTGCATGGAGCAGAGTCCATCTTCAGCCCTCGGTCGGTCGGCTAGTCAAATTCTGAACGAAATTCTTATCTCCTTATAACGCAGTTTCCTCCTCGCTCTTGTCACTTCATCCGTCTCGGGTCCAGATATTACCCTCAGCGCTCTCTTCTCAGACACCCCGAGTCTGTGTTTTCGCTTGAAGTGAAAGACCGGGTTTCACACCCATACAAAACAGTAGGAAACATTCGTTGTTAGAGAGGAGACGGGAAACAGAAGATTGTGAACTGCGGGCGGGAGAATGTGAAGGTGCGTCGTGCAGTTGTAATACGCTTGGAAGTGCCTGAGGTAAAGTTGGTAATCGGCTTCCTCAGATGTTGGTAGTATTTCGTAGGATTGGCGGGCAGATTGAAATAGCTGAAGGTTGTCAGTTTGTAGATAATAATATGAAGAGTTTTATTCAGTCTCAAGACAAGATCAAGTTCACGCGCCCTGGGACCATGAAGTTTATGTATAATATCGAAGAAGGTGGCGTGATGTCATTCTCTTTATGAGTGCGACCTCACACGTGATCTCGTTACAGGCGATGGCATCATAAGGAAACTGTTATCACAGGAGGCGTTGCGAGCTGTGAGGGCGCTCTCATATTACATCTGCTTAATCTCAATACGTGGAACTTACACAGTGTCTGAATTTAATTCGGATGGAGTTCGGACCTCAGCTTCTGGGGAATGCGGTGATGATCCTTCGCGGAAGTGTAGGCAACTGTCAGTTGCTCGAGAGACGTGCTAATTCCTTTCTTGTAGCTCCTGAGAAATGCCGCCAGTCGTTTTTCTTGGTCTCTCCGACTGTCGGTTGTTTCCATGGAGACGGTTCCCTGACCTTGACCGCTATTTGTGATCTGGCCTTCGGCGTTGTGCGAGGGCTGGGCCTGCCAAAGAATTACGGAATGTTGGTCGTTCGCTTAATAACTCGCCCTGCTCGATTAATCCAGACCCGGGGACTAACAGGAATCTTTACTCGAATTTACCGCGGGCCGGCGAGGGAAGTAGGTTGTGTGGATAAAGCTGGCTCAGGAGGAGAATGCCCCGCGTAGCGAACTTTCGGGTTGCTGCCCTCAACAGCGCTGAACGGATTTTGATGAAACTGAACGCGAACTGGCGTCGGTAGGCATCGCTTCGGGAAATTCTCCGCTCCACATTTAGCTCATCTCTGGTTTTCAGAGTTCACTTGGCAAATGTTCACATTCGCTGGCTTCATATTTTAGGGTAACAAGTTTGAATCCACGAAGTCATTGTCATTATCGGAGATAGAATTGAAGTTGCTCAAAATCTGCCACCACGCGAGATCCGACATACAGACAATTGTCTCAGTTCCTTGCCCACGTAAAACCGACGTTTCGGGAACAAACCCTGAAGATGGGGACAGTTTGTTCCCGAAACGTCGGTTTACTACGGTAACCAGTTGATTATGTGTAATAAAATTGTTTGTATCTTGTGAATCACACAAAACATCATAGTTGAATGGTTAGTACTCCTGCTACATGTTTGGCAGGTCCTGGGTTCAGATCTTGGCCTGCAGACTGGCTATCGTGACGAAGGCTTGTTGTGGTTTTCCTCAGTCCCTCCAGAAAATGCTTGGATAGTTCCTTAAATTAGGCCATGATCACTTCTGTCCACATGTTTTCCAATTCTCTGTTTACTATCATCCTCTCACTCGACATTATAAAGTCTCAGCTAGTGACAGCATCGTTAAATAAAGTATAAATAAATTGTGAGTCACATGAAGATGGCTGCCTTCTGGGTTGTAGCATTACAACACAGAAAACGAGTCATATTCGTACTCGCCACTGTGAGAACCTCAATTCTTACTGTGACTCGCATGCTTTTGTTATGCTGTAACTTTGTGTGCCTGAAACTCGGGACTGTCAGTGTGATGGTATGAGATAAGAAATTCATGAACATGTGTCTGCACGACCTTGAATTTTAAGACATCCCATCTTACTAGTGACATCTTATAAATTGATCTGAAGTTGTCACTGACATGAAATCCCACAGTCTTGGACTGGGGACATTAAAATATCATAGTAATTTATAAAAAATACATTTAACACTGCTTTAGCTTTATTCAGCTTTCAGTATCACATTTAATTTTCATTGTTGCAATTTGCATGCTCTTTCCTAATGTTCTTCAGTAAGACACATCCTAGTTGCTGATTTAACTTCCTTGTGTAGAGCAGATGCTCATGGGAAAAGTGTGTGAAGATGACAGCGTTGTGGGATATTGCGCAGTGTAGTGTAATATAAATTGACACCATTATTAGGCGATCTCTCTGGTGATGAAGGCAGTAAGCATATTCCCCTTGTTACTTCATGCTTTTAAGTTAGTCATGTTTCTTTTCTGTATTAATAACATAGGCAGGAAAACTGTGACATGAGTTAAGAAAAATAAAAGCAGTAAGTACAGTTTCTATGGGATATTATGATACAATGTATAAAATGTGAAAGTAGGGCAAGGAAATATCTCAATTTGGGAACTCTACATTCAGACAGGTAAAATGCCATTTGTTGCTTTCGAACATTTTCGCTAGATCTACTGATACTATTGGTAGCACTGCATTAATCTAAATATATCGATATGGGAAAAAATGACTAGCGAAATTGCGTCGATCACTTTCGTAACCTGTTTTGAAGTACAGTACATATTTCTTGTACAGAGGTTTTGCAGTTATGTCAGACAGCAGACTGGCCGTATCTGATGCGAAGGTCTGAAAAAACAAGCACACAAACTGTGATGATCTCTTGGTAGTGGATTGTGTCTTGGAGTCTACGACTAGACAGCGGCGGATTTATCGTACGTAGTAAGATTTAGCAATTTGTGCGTTGTATTATAATTTTAACGGTTACATTATTTCTTGACGATGACTTCGCAGTTATACACACGAAAGTAAACAAGGTACGAAGTACTGGTTAATCTTGCACTTGTACTACCTTATCCGTGTGTTTGGTCACGTAACTTCGTCTTGTTTCAGGTTCGGACTTCTGTAGGGCCCTATTAAGCATGACAGATCTGCGATTCGATGGCCGAGTGGTTGTAGTTACAGGAGCTGGTGCAGGTGATTATCGTACACGAAAATAATGTTTGTGCCTGATCGCTTTTCTAGTATGCAAGACTTTCTTTCGGAAATATTTAATTCTTGTCGAAATTATTTTAGGTTATCGTTCTTGTCTTCGCGGTTTCAGCTTCATTAATGACTATATTGTACAAAAAAAATATAGTTCTTTCCCTCATTTGTTAAGACAAAAATATGAAATTGAAGGGTGTGGGCTGCTACAACAGTATGTTTCCAGTTTTAATTGTACCAGTTTGTGTGTGTCCATTTCCATGGATAAAAGTTGTCATGATAATATTAAAGTATGATGAGACTCCACATGCCATGTGATGTGTGCACTGCAGAGGTGAGTTAATACCCTTCTCTTTTATCATTTGTCTGTTTCCATTGTCTCATAATCGTATTAATCATGGCATTTGCTTACAACTTCTTGCAATGAACAGTTCTGTGTGTCGTTTCACCCACTTATCATTTCTTGTGTGCCAGTTCCTCATAATTCTGACCAGCCATGACTTTATGTTTCAGGCCTGGGTAAAGCATATGCCCTGCTGTTTGCGGAGCGTGGAGCATCAGTTGTGGTGAATGACCTTGGTGGTGGTCGCCATGGCGATGGGAAGAGTAGGAGTGCAGCAGACAGTGTTGTAGAAGAGATCCGGCACAAAGGTGGGTTTAGTGCATTATGATGCTTGTTGGCTGCTACTGCATTTGCATGTAAGTTTCTTGTTTGTCCTCTCACCTCTTCTCTTTCTCCTTCCTTCTTACAAACTGCTTCCTTGTGTCCCCCTCTACCACCTCCGTCTGATTCCCTTTCCTTTCCAACTTCTGTTTTACGGTGAAGTCGCAGCACCGCGGGATTGCATCTGTATCGTAGATTGTTTTGTTTCTGGTAGGTGGCAAGGCTGTAGCCAACTATGATTGTGTGGTGAATGGAGAGAAGATTATATAGACGGCTCTGGAAGAGTTTGGACGAGTAGATGTGGTAGTGAACAATGCTGGGATCCTGGACAAGTCATTCTCCAGGATTAGTGACGCAGACTGGAGTATGTTTGAGATTAAATCTTATTCTTGGCCATAATATCAGATTGTGGGGTACTTTCAGTGTATTTGGACTGCTACAGTCAGTCAGTCAGAAAACTAAGAGCGCCAGTGACTGGATATTATGTAGCTGTCCCAGGGGCCATTTTACGTTAAAGTCTGATAGTTCAGTGAAATTGGAATATCATTTTTCTGCAGAGACTAATTCTGAAAGAGTTAAAATTCACAAGCGTCTATTCTCATTGTGGTTCTGACCAGTTTCAAGAGACTGTCCATGGCATTTGCCTAGAGAGGCTGAGGAAAACCTTGACAAATACTGTCTGCTATGCCGAGCTGTTTTGTCTGTTGTTGATTTTGTATAGGAGGCCAAAAGAAAAGGGACTATGGTAGATTTCTTGAGTTCAGGGATGATTTTGCATGCTTTTTTGTCTAGTTACTAGTGCTGTTGAGGTTTAATGATCATTTGTTACTGTTGCAGGCTTAATTCAGGACGTACACCTAACAGGTGCTTTCAAGGCAACTCGAGCCGCGTGGCCTCACTTCCGTAAACAAAAGTATGGACGTGTCATTGTGACATCCTCCAATTCTGGTCTATATGGGAACTTTGGGCAGGCAAACTACAGGTCGGTGTTAGTGACACTTCAGTATATTTATCTTTCATAGGATTGATCATTTGTATAATGTGTGCGTGATATCTTGGACATTAATCTGTTCTGCTTTGAATATCTTTGGGATTTAAAAGTATTAATTACAATACACCCCTCCCCCCGCCTATGAAATATTGATTTAACATTCTGGTTATTTATAAAAATAAAAGTTTGTCTTTGGTTGCCAGAAATGGTAGAAACTGTTTTCCCCCACAGTTCCTCAAGACAGATGCTGGGTTAGTGTGTTATATAACCGAGGGTCACTTCTACATCCTCTCCAGTTCGTCATTCACCATCGCTCTTCCTTTCAGGACTGTGTAATTCGTGCGGCTGAAAAGTTGTTCTCAAATAAGAAAGTTGGTGTGAGTGATGGCCGCTTTATGCATTTCTTGGGAAGAGTCCATGTATGTTTTTTTTATGGTTGCAGTGCTGCCAAGATGGGGCTGGTTGGTCTGAACAATACGTTAGCGATAGAGGGCAGGAAGGACAACATCCACTGCAATGTGATTGTGCCAACTGCGGCATCCCGGCTTACTGAAGACATCCTGCCACCTGGTGGGTGCTGCTGATACTAAAGCCTGACAGTGTGTCACTTCTGTTTACAATAAATGAACATCAAGATGATGCAAACAGTGCATTTTGGAAGTATATTCACCCTTTTGTCATATTATCAGTTGTAATAAATAGTTCATGTTTTTGAGATCTGTTATCAGCAGTTTTTAATATTGTCTCATGATTATAAACACTAATGTGATACTGATAAGTCACTTGTTTGTTGCACAGATTTCTTTGCGCAGCTGCGCCCAGAGCTGATTGCGCCAGTCGTCACGTGGCTGTGTCACGAATCCTGTGAGGAGACTGGCTCCATCATCGAGTCTGCTGCTGGCTGGGCAGGAAAATGTAAGTGTCAGTGGCACCCCTGTTCGGAATATGCTCGATGCCTGTAACGACACCACTGGTTCTGAGTCATGTGATGCCGTCCAAAACAGGACTGCATTTCATTAGGGTCATGAAGGTTGGGTCTGTTGTTGCTCTTTCAGTGAAATGCAGAAATGATTTTTTCACTGCAAATCACAATCGTAGATAAGTCGCAGAATCTGCATGTGGACTTCCATAGATGTGTCAACAGCGGTAGAATGACCGGATTCATGTTTCAAGGGTCCTGATTTCAGTGAGACAGCTTGGAATAGCCATGAAGCGCAGTAATGATAGACAAGCAGAGAACCGTTTACCTCCCGTGCTGAGTGTCGGCAGAACTTTCCATGAGGATGCGTTCTTGTCTGACAACCTTCAGGTTATCTGGTGCGTTCACCGGGCGGCCTGCTGCGTGCACAGATGAATGAGCTGGTGACGCCAGAGGCTGTTCGTGAGAACTGGGGCAAGGTGACAGATATGTCTGCTGCCGTTAAATTGGAGTCCATCCAGGAGGCATCTGGTACCCTGATGACCGTTCTGGAGCAGATGAAGTCGAACTCTGGGCTTTCTTCTGATGGCGTGAGTTATGACTCGATGTAGTTTTTTACATATGCTTTCAGATAGTAATTATTCAAGTTACCCCTGTGTCTAAGCACCATCCAGTGGAGGTGTATAGAGGGAGTGTAGTATAAGACGTATGAATGAGCAGAATTAATTTTGTTTATTGTGCACAGGATTTTAGCCCGTCGCCATAATTGTAGTACGTGGTTTACGTTACTTCAGTTGTGTGTTTCTTGCGTATGGTGTTGGAAGAAGCTGACTGCTTCATTGTGGCTTATGCCACTGGAGGTCCAGTATTTTGTTAAATGAGGTGTATATTAGTTTTGGCAATGGCTGGTGCTGCCATCCAAGTATTGATGGTGGCTAATGTTTGTGCAGACTTGAACTTCTTTTGTCTTTTTGATGACACTTATTCTGTGAACATGGTTTAAGGTCCCGATTTCCTTTCCAGAAGAGTGTTGTGACAAAGTTCCAATACACTCCTCGTGACCTGATCCTGTATGCACTGGGAGGTGAGTAATGTGCCATTATGTGCGTGTGTTTGTGACAGTGTGACAGACAAGTAATGTGTTTGTTTTATTGCAGTTGGTAGCACTGTGACCAACCCAAGTGACCTGAGATTCCTGTATGAAGGGCACGCAGACTTCTCTGCGTTGCCGACGTTCCTCGTGTTGCAAGGCATGTCTGCCGTGATGGAGTCTAGTGTTACTGCTGAGGTGTTCAGTGGCAGGGATTTCAATCCTGCCAGGGTAAGTGAGGTTATGTCTTGATAAGCAGACTCTTTTGAGGATAACCGCAAGGTTCAGCATCGGTCATTTCGAAGCCTGCCTTCGGATGCAACCCTGAGCCACCTCACAATCTTCTTGCTGTGTTTTCATCTCTTACTCACTTCTCTAAGTGGCTTCTTTTCCAAGAGATTTCTCCACCAGAGTCCTATATGCATTTCTTGCCTTCGCAGCTGAACATGTCCATATATCTTAACGCAAGGCACATTTTACTGCCTGTGCTTTGTCTATTACGAATATAATAGCCAGTCTCCATCGCACTTGACTTGTTTAGTTCACTGTACATGCAGTGAGGAAGAAATTAAAAGTCTGCTGGTCCTCATGGAATGAAAGCAGATCCAGCTTCTGCAAAAATAATACTGCAGTGAGTTGTTTTTCTGTTCAGTGCAACGGAGGATCATTCAGGTCGTATTCTATGCTAGTGAAGTTGTAATTGAGCAGTGTGGTGTGGACTCGGGGAATGCTTGCTATCATTCAGTCCAAAATGTTTTGTCCTCTCATCTCACATCAAGAAAACTAAAGATACAAAAGTTGTGCTGTATGGGTGTTAAACTTGGTCTCCCACTTTGAGGGAGGAACATAGATTGAGGGTCTTTGAGAACAGAGTGTTTAGGATATTTCGACCTAAGAGGCAGGAAGAAAATTGCATTATGAGCTTCACGGACTGTACCCCTCACTTGATACTGTTAGGGCGATTAAATCGAGGAGGATAAGACGGGCGGGACATGCGGAACGCATTGTGGAGGGGTGGGGTGTTTACAAGATATTGGTTAGAAGGCCTGAAGGGAGGAGATTGTGGGTGAGACATTGGCGTAGGTGGGATGGCATTAAGATGGACCTTTGGGAGATAGGAATCTATGGAGCAAACTGGATGCAGCTGGCTCAGGTTAGTCTTATGGCAGGCTTTTGTGAACTCAGTGATGAACCTTTGGCTTCTATAAAGAAAGTGTTCTATTTTTTGAGAAGCCAAGTATACAGTCAGTTTTTCAAAGAATATCCTGCACCATAGAGAGAGTGAGGATAGAATTCACACTGATTCAGTGAGCTGCACAAAGTGTAGATGCTTCCCACTGGCATGCCACTCGGTCATGTAAACAAATGACAGTATTCAGTTGTTTTTGCAGATATATCATAAAGTATTTCTTTCTTTCTTTCCACTAAATGGATTCGAGAAGTTCTGCTAACTTAAAGATAGTTCAGTGGTTTCGACGTAGAGACTGATTGGATTATGAACCTTAGGGTTGCTGATGAGGCACAAAGGAATGAGAAACGATTGAGTACATAATTGGAGTTGACTGAGGAGGATCGTGTTGCTGCTATGTTGCCAGATGTTGCATGGTGAGCAGTACTTGGAGGTTCTGCGTCCCATCAACAGTGAAGGGACTCTTGAGGTGCACTGCAAGGTGGTGGATGTGTTGGACAAGGGATCCGGGACTGTTGTGCTGGTGGAAGGTGAGATAAAATTGTGCAGTATGATCATTCCATTTGTAACTTCTGTCAACTTGGTTCGTGCAGTTGTAACGTGTCTCTTTTTCATTGATCTGTCTAGGCTAGGGGGAATATAAGTGGTTTAAAAGTCTAGTCTTCAAGGTGATACAAATTCAGTTGCTGTCTGTTGTCATTATTGCAGTGGAGACATTTGATGAAAGTGGTGAGAAGGTGGCACAGTCCCTGCTGACAACATTTGCTGTTGGAATGAAGGGTGTTACAGACAAGCGTACTTCACCCTATGATGTGCCAACAGCAGAACCACCAAAGCGGATTCCTGATTTGTCTGTTGAGCAACACACGTCTCTTGATCAGGTCAGAATAGAGGGAAGCATGTGTTACGTGTGAGGCTCTTTGGTTATTTTTCTTTGAGGGGGGGGGGGGGTGAATGTAACTTTTCTTATTCTGTGTATGTATTTTTAGTTTCTTCTGTCAGTAGTACTAACGTGTGAAATATGGAGAAGAAGCACAATCTAATTAAGATCTTGACATATTTGTGGTGATAGAGCTTTGTAAAATGTGCATCCTTAAGATTATTTGATGTAGACTGAAAATGCTGACTGCTTTGAATCTGCACTTATTGCTGTGTGTGAAAATTATGACTAATGAAACACTGCAGCTAAGTCTGTAGAATTTAGTATGGAGAGAGATCATAAACACACCTACAAATTAATTGTCAATGTTTCTTCACTTCAACATTATTTCCTGCAGGCTGCACTCTACCGACTGTCTGGAGACCGCAACCCACTTCACATTGACCCGAATGTGGCTGCATTTGGTGGATTTGATCGGCCCATCCTGCACGGTCTGTGTTCGCTGGGCTTCTCAGCCCGCCATGTCCTACAGCAGTATGCGGATAATGATCCAACCAAATTCAAAGCCATAAAGGTGTGTAATAGAAACTTCTCTTTTTGGGGCTTTCCTATTTTCAAATTCTCATGATAACATTCCAGCACCCTCTTTCTGTTGTTCTATGGATTGTTTGTGTTCACAGCATTTTTCACTTGCCTCTTCCGTGTCTGATGTACAGTTCAGTTGATGTCAGTCATTGTACTTTCTTATTCTTTCCACATGCTTTCCTATTTTCTCGCATCCCTGTTGGAATACTTCATAACCGTGACTCCCATTCACAGTGGATACGTTAAGGGAGGCCTATGGTAAGTAAAAAAATATTCATGTGAAGCATGGTGCAATGGTGTGGCTTGATAGTAGATTTCTAAGTTGTAATTCCGGAGGACTGTTCATAACATTTTACCATTTCAGTCTCTTTTTTTTAATTTTATCATCTTGTTGCTTTGTAAGTTCTTTGTACTTTTTTTCCATCAGAGAGATTGTTAAATATGATGTTATTTCATGAATGTGTTTCATTTTCAGAGGTTATATAGCATCAGATAGAATGAGAGGATAATGAATGGGTATGAATTTGGAAAGGGGCAGTAATATTAATTTTCATGTTACTATGCTGGAAGTTCTTTGGAGGGACTGAGGAGAACTCTGATTAGCCTGAGAAGGATAGTCAGAAACTGGACTTAGATGCAACCTGATATCCCCATTAATATGGTTTAGATCGTTGCACTACACAGGCCATCAGAGTGTGAGGGTATGAAGAAAATGATGACTGTCACTGGTTTACAGGCTCGGTTCAGCAAGCCGGTTATCCCTGGGCAGACACTACAGACTGACATGTGGCAACAGGGGAACCGTATCCACTTTCAGACCAAGGTGAAAGAGACGGGGAGCGTGGTGATATCTGGCGCATATGTCGATCTCACCGAGGCATCCGTCCCGCAGCACAAGGTACGTTTTTGTGGCTGACTGATGGGCCAAGATCATCTTTGATGATGGTTGTTCTGCTGGTGAGAAATTTCGTTGCTGCTGGCCTTTCATCACGTTCACATAATTCTGCCCTTATGCTCTGTCATGAGCTGGTTGAGTCCTATCTATCTCTTCACATCATATTTCTCTAAGGTGCATTTTAGTAATGTCTGTGTGTGTGTGTAGATCTCCCAAGTACTGTTTTCCTTTCAGCTTTTCCAATGAAATTTTTGTGTCAAATTTCATGTCTACGCAGTGGAAATAAAAAGTCACACATATTGCAGGTTCCTCACAGAAAAATGCAATTTGATTATGCAGTACACTGCTACTAAACAAGACGAAGTATTTGAGCTGTGTTGTTTGCATGTAAAGCTTACTTAATATAAATGTACATTTTGATGTAAATTCTGTAATTGTGTGTTGGAGAATGTTTAATTTAGTGTGGGTTTAATGAGCCAAATATAAGATTTAATTCTGGATTTTTAGTAAAATGATAAGAAAGCTCTGATGGGCAGGGCATACAGCATGCATGAGCAAGACATGAAATGAGTACAGAATTTTGTGTGGAAAACCTGAGGGAAGAGATGGCTTCAGAGACCAACTCATAGATGGGAGTGTAATATTAAAATGGTTCTTTAAAATACTGGGTGTTAGGTTGTGGATTGTGTTCAAGTGGTTCAAGATAAGTCCATGAGGCAGGCCTGAGCTGTGTGGTGTTTGTTCCTACAGATTGCAAGTTGTGTTTATAATCGATATAAAGTGTAACTGATATTCTGTTATCTTGTGATAACCTGCATTGTTCAGCCTAGCAATTTGTTACTCTCAGTGACAAGGTTATGTTTCCTTTTTGTTAAGATCCCAAACATTACAGCATTGCTAGTATCACATCTTCAGTAAGATCCATTTTAACCCTTTAAAGCTGAGTTGTAACTGTATGTACCACCTGCTGTAACAGTCATTATCTCTGCATTTTGCCCACAGAATATATAATGTGGGTTTTATATTGATCTCAGAATAAACAGTAATTTATTTCTCTAAGCAGCATTAACTAGTTTAGTGTTGTCGTGGAGACGTGTTGTGTTTTCTTTGAGGTAACAATGGATTGATAGAATATTATGCACCTTCACTGTGGCTGAAGGGGTTAATTATTTTCTTTAATTTCCTAGTTGGTCTTCAGAGGTTACTCAAAAGCTCTATGGAATTTCTTTGTTTTCTCTTTCCTAGTTACATTTCCAGCTTATGGTAAATATCTGCAAATCAATTTCTCAAGATATTTGCATCTTCAGTGGGCAAAGTGAGGAAGAAACTTCACGATTTGTACAGTTCACTTAGTGCTTTGTGAATAGTGAACTGTGGGAGACAAAGAGAAGTTGTCACATGAATACATTGTTTCACTACACTTGTTTATGTAAAATGTCATTAGGTCAGAAATTGGCTTAGACTTGGAAAAATTTTTTGGCATGATGCTGGGGGTGGAGCCGAGTCATGATATGGCCATTTGTGTGTGTTTTGTCTAACAGAATAATGAACCTTTGTTTTGTAAAAGCAGTAAGTTTTTTGACTAGCTGAGTCACTGTCAAGGAGGCAGGAAAGACTTTGCACTTTAGCCTACATGTAAGGTTGTCTTGATAACATGTACAGTACAGTACAGTACAGTAGCTGTGTTCAAGGTCATGGAAGAAACACAAGTGAGTAGCTCTGATGTATGCTGGTTGCATCAGTCAGTCACTATGCCTGCTGTGATGAGGTCCACCAAGGTGAGGGAAGTGAAAACTGGAATTTGTAGTTGAGAGGCACATCTCATGTCCTGACATAGAATGAAAATATGAACATTGTTTTGCATTTGTTTTTAAGCTAAAAATATAGTATTCATAAATATTTAACACGTTCAGGAAGTACTCATTATTGATTACAGAGTGTGTAACCATCGAAACTACTCTCAGTAATGCTAAAGATCAAATTACATCATATCCATATTTTTCCACTTTTGTATGGTTGTAAAATATGGTTTCTTTCTTTGTGTGAAGAACCTAAATTGTGTTTGAAAACAACCAAATATTATTTGGGATCTTGAAGGATCAAATAAGTGGATTCTTAGGATAGTGAACTAAAGGACTAAATGTGTTGTTCATAAGATGAAAACACATAATGTATGCATAGTTTGGTGGGAATCCTGTTAAAAAAATTGGACATAAGTAAGACTGAGAATTTAAGGGGAGGATAATATTAAGCTGGATCTTAGACAAATACAGATGTGTTTGAACTGTGCCAAAGTGGCTTGGTCCTGCAGCTAGTGATACTGTTTGGTATTGGCAATGTTCGACCTTCGTTTTCTATCACCAGAGAGTTAACAGGTTCCTAGAGACATGCAGAAATGGTGTATGATGTTGGTGGCTTTGTAAACTGTAATGTGAGGTTGCATTGTTGGTGCAGGCATCCACATCAGCGCTGGATTCGGATGGTGTGTTTGACTTGCTGAAAAAGCGGGTTGCGGCAAACCCAGAGCGTGCCAAGAAGATCGGTGGTGTGTTCCAGTACAACATCACCAAAGATGGCAATACTGTTGCCACCTGGAGTATGTATCACACAGTTGTCATGGATTTACAGCACTGTTAGAGAGTAAATTTTATACAGACTAACTTAAAACTTTCATCGGTTAAACGTTTTGTCTGTGCGGTTAACTCTCCTACTTCATATCTGGCAGATCTTGGGTTTGTATCTCATTTGAGAGACAGGGTTTTCTTATCATAGTCACGGAAGGCAATGATGAGACCCTCGCCGGGTTCGCTTGTCACGGCCACTTGCAGCTGAAACGGAAAGACTTGTTATGCATTTCTGTTGCGTCCTACAGGAGCAGTGTGTGACGATGTTAACAGAAACCCAAAAAACAAAACAAGAGATAAACTTAGGAATTTTACATGATTACAGGCTGTGGCATATGTATTTGTCAAGAAGTTCTGGAAAAATGAAATGTATGCAGAAATTTGATGGTGAAACCTGAGGAACACCACTTGGAAGACTTGTAAGAAGTTTGGAGATTAATATTCAATTTTAGCTTTGATGTTAGCTATATTCAGTCCTCAGTTCATTTTAATTATGAGCTTTGAATATCAGAGAAGCAGACAGAAACAAGTATGGTGTCCATAGATGGATTTTCCAAGTAATATTTAAATGTTTCAAAATGAAAATCATTTTATCAATCTGAAGAATTTGTGTTTTATGCTCATTATTTTACAATGGCTTCCTGTACATTCTAAATATATAATTTAGGACCAGCACAATGGAAATTACAAACATTTCTATAAATTTTGACCACGGTCCATGCAAGTGATAACTCACTTCAGAGGCATCCTCTGTTGGTCTGTGGTTGACTTCTGCAGCTGTGAAGTTGAAGTATCCATATTTCCTTGGTCTGACAACTACTACATGAGATACATTTGTCCCTGCAGGGATCCTGTCAATCTTGATGTTGAGCTGACCACCCACCAAAGTGAAGGCCTCTTTGTGAAAGCTACTGTCACTCAGCTTAACACCAAGAGCAGTACTTGTGCCAACATTATATAGTGTGTACTGCAAAGAATGTTGTGTGTTATAATCAAACAAGTTTATGAGGTATGTTGGTATTATATGGGTACTAAATACAATATTATCATGAGATGCTCCATATTCTTTGGCTTGTAACATAAACGGCCTATGATATGTAAAAATTTCTATTCTGCAAAAACAACCGGACGATAATTTTTCTGAAACAATATGACATCTAAATATCCCAGCTACTATGTCCATGTCTTCAACCAGATATCTATTCAGTATCTGTTTCGAAATTAGCAATCTGGCACCCGTTTCTTCCTCCTCATTACCATCTACATAAGCAGCTAGGGCTGCGAGAACAAAAATACTTATAAATTTCATTCTTTCAAGACTTTTAACGAAATATTAATTTATACACTCCCCAACGTGTTGTACGCACGAGTACTTCGAATCTTTCCCAACGGAATGGCACTTCTTTATCAAAACTTCCAACTCGTTGCCAACTCACAAGCAACAAAGCATGTAATTCGACTCCTACTGGCAATGACCGCACTTAAAAATTAGTTCCGGTTCCCTTCATTGTCACCAATTTAAAAGTTAATGACGATAAAATATACCGTTCCAGCCGTTGCCAATGTTAAAATGAAACTGTTTTGGCTTCACTGTTAAACACGGAAGTTTAGAAGTTCCATAGTTTGTAACATGCTTTGTAACTCAGAACTGTAGTTTGTTAATCGGCTGTACTTCGTATGCGATTATTTGGAATAATTATTAGGCACATACGGATGTGCTTTGTTATCGGTAATATAACGTAACTGTGTTGAGAATCATGTCGATGTCTCTGTCATCAGACCCGGAATTGGAAATGAAAGTTAAAAAAGGTTTGAAAACGTGTCAAACATGGATTGAGTTGTTTATGTTGAACTTATATACGTAACATTGCAAAGCACTGCCCCCGATGGTGGAGAAGAGGGTAGAAGTTACCAGACTGCATCATGAGTTGCAGGGACGTTGCTACGATGTGGAGTATGCCATTGGGTAAGGTTTAAAGGAAATTCTGTTCGTTCACTAGTATTCAAGAGGAACCTTGTTCCCAAGTGAATACTTTTCCACAGGCTTGTAGCAGCATCTTGCTCATTTCTAGTTGACATTTTGAATTATGTGAAGTGTAATTTCTTTATGTTACAAGGAAAGCTTATTATTTAATCAATTAACTTAGTGATTTTAGACCTTCATTCATTTGACATTTCTGCCTGGCAAAGGAATAAGATCCTGAGTCCTGACACAAAGTCGCCAAATATGGTGTGTGTGCATGTGTCTATCTATCTATATATATATATATATATGATTTGGAAGAAAAGTGAGAATCACAAGACCTTCCCAGAACTTTGTGTAGTTTTTTCAGCAGTTGTATTGTTCTCCAGGGCAGTGAAGTCTATGGAGGGGGCAGAGGATAACCTTGGTAACATACAGGAACTGCTGAAGAATGCGGTGTTCTTGCGACAGCAGATTAAGTATGAAGAAGCTCGCAGGTGAGTGTTATTGTGAATGTTGTGGACGTGATTTCTGTGGTCTGTCTGTGCCTTCTCTCAGGGTTCTTCCCATTTTATTCATATGTGAACTGAATGTAAGATGAGCAAATGTGTTTCAGTTGGAAAAGAATGTACTATAGCAAGTACAGAATGCTAAATTTGTGGGTTACCTGTGTTTTAGAATACATGAAGGAAATAGGGTTTGGGGAATTTGGGACACAAACTTGTTTTATAGCAACAGGAAGGAAGTCTGTCACTAGTGTAAATCCCCCATAAATAAATATCTCCTATGCGTAAGGAAAAAATGATCTGAATTGTTGTGTAGTACATGGACAAAACTATTCTGTGCAAATCCTCGTTTGGGAAGGAGTGATTCTACCAGTAAATTATAGCAGTGTTGTGTTAGCACTCCTGTTTCTCAAATGAATTACGTCCTATGCACAAGTCTCAGCAGGGGATTTGCTGTCCTGACTGAAGAGGGTTTTTTTTGTCAGTTTCCTCAGATCTTCCAGTTGAATCTGATCATAGTGTATCAGAATATGCCAGTTGATCCAGTGGTTTTTGAATGACTTATAAAGCAGTCTTATTAATTAAGTAAGCTGCATGTGTATGTCCATCTAGCCTGATTCAGTTACACAGCAGTTGACTGGTTTTTGTGAAATTTGGTGTGAATATCTACCATTTCAGTTCTCTTGATCTTCTGTTCATTTTAACTTTGTCATCTGCCATTACTGAATTGAGTTTTGAGGTTCTTATGATAGTGAATATGGAGGTGGCTGTCTTGCAGGTTGTTGCACCATTTAATGTAAAAATCAGTTTGTGCAACGTCGCAGGCAACCATCTTTGTAATGAGTTGTTTTGTAGGACACTAAATTAATTTTATTGCTCTGTGGATCACTGTTTCATTCACAGTAGTGTAGAATACCGGTCAGACAGTGTGTTAGTGATTTTTCACCTTGCTGTGATTCTTCATGTGTGTTAGAATTGTGTTTTGTTCTTGTGTGCTGATCCAAGAACATTTGGATTGGCATGCGCATATGCGCAACGCATGTGATTTATGTTGCATGTCTTGTCTGTGTAGGCTCCCCCACTAATGCTGTGACATGCCAGGTAATTGCTGCTTCCTGTTGTTTATTATGTTGGTAGTATATTATGGTAAGCAGTCACTACATGATCATGATGAAATTGGGGATATCACATGGCCTTAGAATTGTTACTGTGTAGGAGAAAGAGTGCATGGTCACATGGACATAATGTTTCATTGATACAGAGGACACTACAGAACAAGGGAACTGTGGTCCTATAAGTGGGAAATATTAACCTGTCAGTGTGGGCTGTGTCGAATGGACGTCTTTGCACGGTGTGATAGGTGCCATGTATGTTTCCAACATCAGAGTGAAAGAAATGACTATATTTATTCAATTGTGAGGTGATACTGAACTGTGCAATATCGTTATACTAAGAGACAGTATATTTAAGACATTTATTTTCTCTATTAGGTTGAAGGCCAGTTCATGCTTCATTGTTCAAAGTTCCTGCTTTTGGAAAAGTTCTTAATTACAGATAATAATGGCTACTTATTTCACCTGCTGTTTTGTGTGGGTGTTAAACTTGGTGTCTTGCACTGATGTCTGTGATGAGCAGAATACATGTAACTAAGAGAAACATACAGGCAGCGAGAGAAAATTACATAATGAGGAGCTTCATGAATTGTGCTGTTTTTTTGGGAAAGTGTTCAAATCAAGAAACCAGTGGGTGGTTGGTGTTGCCCAAGGAATGTAGTGGCACTTTAGTATTAGCAGTGGATAGTTATATAATCAATATTGTTTGTGCATGTTTTTTTTCCTTCAAATTAGCCATTTAATTACTATGTATTTGCATCGCTGTTTGTTTAATTTTGTTCAGATTACAATATCATGTCTTGGATCCTCCATTCACAATAATCCTAATCCCACTTAGTATTAAGTAATTTGTACGGTTGAAATATAATTATTAAATAGCCTACGAATCAATTAGTCAGTTCATTCACCCTTTTAGCCACTTGATCTCTTAATCACAGTCAGGCGGCTAAGCAACCAGTGGATCAATCAACTGCTCATTCTGTTCAAAGATATTTGTTCGTACAGGAACAAGAAGGAGTCATACTAAATTAAGGGTTTGGTGCAGTCTTTACTGTATGATCTACTATTAGCTTCTCAAGGACTCTGCTTCATGAAAATTTTATTTACAATCACAAAATCATGTTTAGATCTTCAAGGACACCGGTTGACCACAGTTTGTTGGGAACAATACTGGTGATTCATGGTTAGGATCATTTTGGTTATATTTTGAGGATAAAATTCATATTTTGGGTATGAAATTCTTACTTGAAACTACATTTCTCGGGCATTTACAGTGAATCCTTCATTTAGTTCAGATGCCAAAAGTGGTGTTCTGAAAGTGCAAAGTTAAGAGCTTTCATTAAAGATTTCGGTGAGGAATATTTTAGTTCTGATGGAACAATTCTGTTCTGTAAACTTTGTGAAGTTAATGTTACAGCTGGTAAGGGATTTAATGTGCAACAACATTGTGATACAAGCAGTAGGCAGGTCAGGTTTCTGTTGCGATATGAAGTGAGCCTGCCAAGTGTACTGAACATACTGCACTGATTTCCTGGCAAGCAGTAGGCTGGTCAGGTGACAGACAGCTTTTCCCCGAGTAAAATCCCAAGGATCAATTAAGCTTCTTCTCTCAGCTATTCCCAGAAAGACAAAATGCATTCACTTTTAACTAACACAAATGCAAAAATAAACAGCATTCTGATGACGCAGTTGATTGAACATGTACTTTTGTTCTTGGGGAGGGGGGCACACCACACACACTTCTGAGTATATAAATGTCACTTATCAATGCCGTAAACGCCTCATGGCGTTTATTTATTTGATTCCTCGGGAATCATCGACACATAACCTCAACCGTTAAACGAGAACACCCTATCATTCCGTAACCTGATGACAGCCCACCTAGATCGCTGTTCGCACACATAAACTTACAGCACCTAAGACTAGATTCACGCAACAAATTTTACCAACTCTCTCTCTCTATCTCTGCGCGAACTTGACTACAGCGAATTCTAGTAGCGAACCCAGTAAACTACGTATTGAGCGGGAAATGCAGGGCATCGATATATCAGGAAGATCCAGAATCGTAATCTTGTAGGAGCCTGGTAGCCGAATGGATAGCGTGCTGGCCTGCGGAATACGACATCGGCAGTTCGAGACCCAGCGGATTCTTACAGTAGTATTAATTCTTAATTCTTACAGTAGTATTAAGTTCTAAATATAAAACGAGGGCAGGACTCAGGACTCAAACGATTTCTGATTTCTGATTTCTGCCCTCTAAAAATAATTGTGGGTTACCGGGAGGGTGGGGCGCCTAATATGATAGAATGAGGGGGGTTATGCACAAATATATAAAAGGGGGCTCAGTTGGGGGTATACCAACAACATACAGACATCAAAGCATATGAGTCGAAAAAGAAACAATCCAGCGAAATAAATCAAACCATCAAACCTGCATGCTTGTCATGTAAGCTGTTGAGTGTGTTCGCAGACTGACTTGATATCTGAACAGGAAACCTGATGGGACAATGAATGAAGTGTGTAATTACCTGACCTATAGGATGCACTTTAAATGTTGTGATTGTAAGTGTGAGATGATATGTTGACAGAAGTAAATGCAGTTTGGGATTGACATTATTGCTGTTTCCAGTTGGTATAGGTATCGTTTGTAGGCGTGGGTGGAGACTATTTGTGAAGTGATTTTGGTTTTTGTTATGTAGTGCTGTGACCTGCCGGGGTATTTTCTGTGCTTGTGGTGTGTTAAGCAAGGATAAAGGTTTTAAAACTTGTAAACTTGTAAGTTTGGCGTGTGGTGTTTGTTATGAATTTGGATTTGCTTGCAAAAATCTCATGCCCAGTAGATGACAGATTTGTTGATTTATTTGGCTGGATTTTTTCTTTCGACTCAAGTGCTTTGAACACATTTTGGTTAAAGATTGTTGATTGATATGATGTCTGTTTGGACCACCTTTGGCTGCTCCCTCATAAATATATTTTTGCATAACCCCCTCATTCTCTCATCTTCGGCTCCCCACCCACCCGTTAACCCTCAATTATTTTTTTAGAGGGCAGAAATCAGAAATCGGAAATCGGTTCAGTCCTGCCCTCGTTTTATATTTAGAACTTAATACTACACTTAATACTACTGTAAGAATCCGCTGGGTCTCGAACTGCCGATGCCATTCGGCTGCCCTTCTGTTCCCGCTCAATACGTAGTTTACTGGGTTCGCTACTATAATTCGCTGTGGTCAAGTTCGCACAGAGAGAGAGAGAGAGAGAGAGAGAGAGAGTGAGAGAGAGAGAGAGAGTGAGAGAGTGAGAGAGAGTGAGAGAGAGTGAGTGAGAGTGAGTGTGTGTTGGTAAGCGTGAGTCTAGTCTTCGGAGTCTTGGAGGTGCTGTAAGTTTATGTGTGCGAACAGCGATCTAGGTGGGCTGTCATCAGGTTACGGAATGATGGGGTGTTCTCGTTTAACGGTTGAGGTTATGTGTCGATGATTCCCGAGGAATCAAATAAATAAACGCCATGAGGCGTTTACGGCATTGATAAGTGACATTTATATACTCAGAAGTGTGTGTGGTGTGCCCCCCTCCCCAAGAACAAAAGTACATGTTCAATCAACTGCGTCATCAGAATGCTGTTTATTTTTGCATTTGTGTTAGTTAAAAGTGAATGCATTTTGTCTTTCTGGGAATAGCTGAGAGAAGAAGCTTAATTGATCCTTGGGATTTTACTCGGGGAAAAGCTGTCTGTCACCTGACCAGCCTACTGCTTGCCAGGAAATCAGTGGAGTATGTTCAGTACACTTGGCAGGCTCACTTCTTATCGCAACAGGAATTTGGCACGTGGAAGATTGTTTTTTGTCCAACAGTTCTCAGACTTTTCCTGCGTAAGACGTAGTTTACTACTACTCTGCTATGACAAGGAGGTCGGATGAGTTCGCTGTTTTTCAGACGTTGCCGTCCCTGCCTATGATAAAATGGCGTGGGCGTTCTGCCCCTCTGTATTTCTTTGGTTGCTAGGATGCATTCTGAGTCCAGTGCAGATTTACTCTCATATATATTGCCAGGGCGTGGAAGTTAATTTGAATTGATGTGTGTCATCTTTCCCTTGTGTGAAGGACATAAGTGTGAAATATTTTGGTTGCATGGAGGGTTGGTTTAGTTGGCCAGTTGATTATTGATGAGGTGTAGAGTGCATTCGTAGTAGCAGTTACGACTGGTGTCACAATGCGGATATTTATTTTGGTATTTGGTATTGTTTCAGGTAGGAGTGCCTGCAAGCATGTGGGATACTATAGCCGTTGCCCACTTTTGATTCCTAGTGACCAAGTATGGGGTGTTCGTAGCATGCCTCACAATGCCACAAGGAAGACCTCAGGCCCTCGTGCGATTACCTTGCTTTCCGAGGAGGTGTACGGTTATAGATTTAGTGGGAGTGCCTAGTCTGTCTCAAAGAGTAGTTTGAGATCAGGGGATGTACTGAGTAGCAACTTTCATGTGAACTGTAGCTGTAGTGTGTGTTTACTGGTATCAACGAAGACATGGAGGACTAATTTGTCTGAATATCAGCGTTTCAGAAGATCAGTTGTGTGCGTGATGGGGAAGCAGCTTTTTTGGAGTTGGAGATGTGAAGAACCAGACAGAACGAAGCACCTGTAGTGTTTGTGACTTGGATAAGGAATTGCATTGTTCAGGTATGTTAGAGAGTACAGTTTATTTACATTCCATAGATCCTTCTTAGGACTAAACCAAAGGATGGAGAACAAATCATTTCATACAATACATATAAACTTCAGTACTTTTGACACAATTACAAGGATGTGTTTCACATGTGAATGTACATAACCTTCAGATTCTGCAATTCAATTATGAAAAATAATTTAAATGCAGGCTTGAACACCTTTAAATCATTTAGAGTTTTAATTGTTGGTGGAAGATCATTAAATGACTTGATACGCGTATAATACGTTCCTTTTTGACGTTTATTACGGTTAGCATAGACTATAGAAAAATTATATACTTGTAATTAATTTTTATTTTATTGTTGAGATTTGTCAAAGTCCACTTACAAAATAAAAGTCTAGTCAATGATATGTTGGTGTCCATGAATCCCAAAGGTTCTGGAAATAAATATGACATGCGCCCTGATGTGGAGAAAAGGTGTTTAGAGTATTACAGTAAGTGCAGTACTTGAAAGTTACTGTAACTAAAACATTTGACTTCCCTTACCAGTGAATGTGGCCTGCGTTGTCACTCGTTATAACTTGAAACTGTTGCTTGTGTTTTCCAGGTCGTGGAGACAGCATGTATTGCTCTGAAGTCAAGCACGACGGATCCGTTACCGTCGTCAGTGCTGGGAAATAATTTGCTGTTTCTTGGTGGCATCCCTGAATTTTAATGAAGATGAGAATACAGTGCAGCAGCTTTTCTCCTGTCCAAGGTATATAAGAGCAGTTGGAGGCAGAAGAATATTGTAAAACTAACCTCATTCTTGATATTAAAAAAGTGTACAAAATAAAAGATGTTTTTCCAGCCTGATGGTACTAACATGACATAACAGATTGTTAATCACTGGCTTTTCAACGCAGAATTGTAAGCGAGTCCCATGGCAGTCTATGAGGCACTGGTATAGATCTTTCTCTGAGCACCCAGAACTCATTATTTACTGGTACAGTGAGCCTGTTAGAGGCTGTATCACAATTAGTTTGTGTTTAGTATCCTGCCAGTACCAGGAGGCATCTGCACGTAATGTATTTCTTTCTCATATCATAAACCCAGATTTCCCATTTTCTCTGTCCCTTTTACATCAGTTGCTGATTTAGGAAGCAGCTACTGCATTGGCCACTGTTGTGACCAACATTTTGTACACTGAACATTAGGATGTGAGTGTAATTATCTGTACTCATTGTGATTCGCCGTTGCAGTTCTGATGATCCACATGTGGAGATCTCCGCAGTCCATGGGATTGCGTGCAGATTGCAGGACAAGCAAGCCAGAGCCACTCACCAGATGGCAGTCACAGGCAAGTTCATCCATTTGAGTAAATTGTTTAATGAACTTATTTTCTGAATTGCATTATTGAAAGAAGAAGACCTTTTTTCCTGAAAAGTAGTAAATGGTTTTAATGAAATAAAGAACTTGTCTATTTCTTCTATTGAGACTACAAAGAAACAATGAAGAACGTGATTTTTCTTTGCCAGTTTAAGGAACCACATTTTGAGGCTGACCTCCACATTGTTCTATAATTGAGAATGCATGGAGTGTACCTCCATGCTCCCACTGCCTCATGGCATTGCGCTTAGTCACAAGGATAACTGCAGCTGATATAGCGAACCATTAAATGTTTAAAAATCATAATCTGTGTTGGTTTTCTGTAAGTCCAAGTGGTGTTAGAACCCAAAGACCACTGTGAGAACCTGAAATCTCTCTTAAAACCACATTTAGTATGTGAACTTGTTGAAAGCGTCTGCTTCATATCTGGAAAAGCCAGTAAGGCCTGTTGTGTATGTTGGTAGGAGTGTTTGTTGCTGCAGCCATGAAAGAGTTACGACGGTGTGTTCCTTGTTTGTCACTACACAATGGTGGCGATATCACAGGAAGCTGGTGAGTTCAGTTTTATAAATTTAGATTGTTCAACATTGAAACAATTTATATTACTGATGGTGAAGTTTCCACCTTTGCTTCCAGAAGGTATGATAAAGTGGCATTACTGATGGTGATATGGAAAAAAAATCTAATTGCTACGGCTACCTCTTGCCCCTTGTCGGTTGAATTCACCTTAGTAGTAGAAGTGCTACAGATGTTGGGTGTGTTGTAGTGGCTTGCCATTTCTTAATCTTTCATTTAGGTCCTTTCTCCATGACATCAAAACAGGCGAACCTGAGGGGCATGGACCGACTGGTGTTTGTAGACTCCCTTGCTGTCATAATGGGGCACGAGGAGAGGGAGCCGTGTATCTTGGAGACAGCGATCAACATCCTCGGTTCCAAACAGACGGCAAGCGAACTGTTCGTTAAATATCCACTGAATCAGTGGCAACAGAAGTTGCGTGGGACTGACGTGATGTGTGTGAGTTGTAGAGTTTGTAGTTGCAGTATTATGACGTGTGGAATAATGGCCCACTTGGCGAATGCTTTAAATTTGCTGGGGGGGGAGGAAAGAAAGGCTCCAGTATGAATCTGTGAGTGAGGGAGTTCAGAATTTGTCAGGTCGCTGGTTGTGACACTGTCGTGACCCGTATTTAAAGTTAACTTGTGAATGGGTTTGTAATGAACTTGACAGAATTTGTCTTCTGAAAATGGAAGGTGCTTGTTCATTGGCTAAGGTAGGAGTGTTAACTGCTTGGTGAAGTAAAACTGTGTGCTCTTAGAAGAGTGTGATGTCTTGATTTCTTGAATGTGACTGTATTTTCTCTTTCTGGGAGTAGCAGATTACGAGAAACAGAATGATCCTTCAGATTCTACTGAGCACCATGCTGTTTGTCACGTGACCTGCGTACTGCCAGCCAGACAAGCATTGAAGTACGTGCGGTAACAGTTGGCGGACCGACTTGATGTCAGAAGATTAAACCTGCTGGGACAAAGAAGGAACATCGTATCCGCAAGAAACTGATATCAGTCTGAACGAGGCATTCGTTGTGTGAGTACATGAGCATTAGAATGTATTTGATGTGGTTGTCGTGTGAGAGAGATGAGTCTGTCCAATTTTATTAGGTACTTTAGATGTGTGAACTTAAATGTGAGATTTGATATGTTGAAAGACCTATGTGCGGTGAGAGATTGGCATAATTGCTGTATCTGTGGTATGCTAGAGGCATTCATGATTCTCTAGTGAATATATTGTTCATAGGACATCAAAATTGGAGGTTAGGTATAGCTTGTAGACGAGGGTGGTGACTATTTGTGATAAGGTTTTGTTAATGAGTGGTTTTGTTACATGTGTGATGTGTGTAGTGCTGTGGAGCCTTTAATGTGATGTGTTTACTAATTAATAAGTGATTAATTGCGAAGGTAAGGAATTTAGTTTTGTTGACGTGTGAGTATTGTGCACAGTGACCGGAGCTGCTGGGATATTTTCTGTGCTTTTGGTTAATTTTGAGCAAGGGGATCGGTTATGAAACCTTTAAATTAGGTGATGTGTTGAATGTGATTGCATTTTTTTTCTGGTAATAGCTGCAGAGAAGAAGCTTGATTGATCCATGGGACTTTACTGAGGTTGAAGGATGCGTCACCTGACATGACTACTGCTTGCCAGGAAAAGAGTGGAGTATGTGCAGAAACACTTTGCTGGCTCACTGATATGACGACAGGAAATCAATCGGCTGTTATCACGAAGGACCTCATGTCTGCGAGAGATTTATCTCTGTGTCTACTTGACATGCATTGTGTAAGTATACGAGAAATATGATTATGAAATGTGCTAATTCATGATTCACACAATCAAATTCTTTGGCAAGATAGCGAAATATTCCACCATGCACATGCACTTGTTTATGTTTACAAGATGTTTTGATATCTGCATTGTAACAAGTTTCACAGTTTGAAGGACTTGTCGTAAGACAGAACACTGAATAATAATAATAATAGTATTCTACCATGTTTTCCATTGGAGGTAGCTCTGCCTTCATTTTATGTGTTTGGCATTGGTATTTTAATTTGGCCAAGAAAGAGGATTTCCAGGATAGGTAAGGTAGCTTCCCTATCTCTCGGTGAGAGACTGAGGGCGAGTTTCTTTTTTTTTGAGAGAGTGTTTTATTTATTTCTTGTGAGAGGTTGAGATATCACTTGAGTCAGATTGGTTCAGTCTTCGTTGTCGTGGTTTTGAACTTTGTAAATGTATGCTCATGTTTGATTCTTTTGAAATTGGTATTGTATTTATATCTCCTTATCATTGATCATTTACATCCAGTTTACGTAAAATGGGATTGCCGGTGGATGTAATGACACTAAGAGCCTCCCCCTTTTAACTTAAAAAAGGGTGATACAGTTAAATTATGGTGCGAGTGTGTTGTTTTCTTTCCATTTTATGGATCCAAGTTCTGAGCATTGGCGATTGCTGGTTGGTATGTTTGACTTATAATCTGTGTTTGTGTTTCATGTACGCCAGTGCATCGGACACGTACGAGTGGATGCGGCCTGTTCTGGAGGGGACTCGAGGCGAATGGCTCTTTGTGTGTGTTGCGGTATCGTTCATCACCTTACTTTGAATGGCGTATGGTGTAGTACTTGGTGCAACGTGCAAAGGTAACTTATATCTTAATTGCGTCATGCTTGTGTTCTTCAATACAATAATTTTATTCACCGTCTTTACACAAGCTTATAGATTGTTAAAATCACATAAAATTATAACATTTCAACATATGATATTGTTACATTTTAAAATGACGACATGTTTCCATGTTCATTCCATCATCGTCAGGTCTATCAATTAAAATTAAAAACTGTTGCACTTGCTGCCCTGCGTATACTGATTTGTTCTACCCGATAGATTTTATTTGTTTAACCTCCAGGCTTCTTCCGTTTAATTTTTGAAGACTGCGCCTGGATGTCTTAAATCTGCAAAATCAATTTTAATTTTCATATCCTGATCCTGGCTACTGACATAGGAAATGGAATAATTTTAAAGAATTACTCAATATATCGTAATACAAGCAAAAGAAAAGTAATCACAAAATATTTAAAGTATTATAACATACCGGGTTGTGTGTGAGGTGCGTGTCCGATATTACGGAGCTGTAGACTGCAACTAAGCTGTGAGTATCGTGTATGGCTATATATATTGGGTGAAAGTTGTTGTTTAGGGGGTTGGGTCGATGGACTGTAGAATGTTAAATATCGGATTGTTCGTGTAGATGTTACTGTCGTTTAATGCAAGATTTTGTTTATGTGTTCTTTGTATATGATATTTTTCTATGGTGTCTCTATGTCGCTTGTTTTGTATTATTTTTATAATGTCCATTGTTTGTTCTATTTTGTTGTATGTATGTCCTGTGTTTAATATATGCTTTGCATATGCTGAATGATCTTTATTGTGTTTAATTGCTGTAATATGCTCTTTGTATCTTTGACTAAAGGTGCGTCCGGTTTGGCCTATATAGGTTAACGGGCAATCATTGCATTTTAACCTATATATGCCTGGTTTTTCGTATTGATTTGTTGTGTCTATTTGTGGCTTTTGTTTCAAGATGTTTTTTATTGTGTTTTTTGTTCTAAATGCTATTTTTGTTATTTGTTTTAAATGTTTTTGTTATATATTTGGTTTCTTTTCCTATATATGTGAATGTGGCCCATTTGTTTTGTTTATTTTCGTTTTTGTCTTCATTTATGTTGTTTACATTGTTTATTTTATTTTTGGGTTTTAATTCATAATTATTATATCCGTTTTCTATTAGAATTTGTTTTATTATGTTACATTCAATTTGTTTGTTTATTGTGGTCATGGGATATGTATTTTTTCGGTTTATTAAGTAATTAATAGCCATTTGTTAATGTTCATTTGGATGGCATGAAGAGGCATGAATTATGGTGCTTGTATTTGTAGGTTTTCTGTATATTTTGAATTCAGAGTTGTTTTCGTTTCGTATTATAGTTAGATCTAAATAATTTAATTTGTTATTTTGTTCTGTTTCTAAAGTGAATTGTATATTTTGATTTATGTTGTTAAATTCATTTAAAACATTTTTTATATTTGTATTTTTTGCATCAAAAATCATGAGTATATCATCAACATATCTACTATAGTATTTGATTTGATATTTGTTTAATATATTTACTATATAATCATGCTCGAGATATTGTAAGGATATTTCAGATAATATGCTCGAGGTTGGAGCTCCCATGGGTAACCCTGTTTCTTGTTTCCAATATTCATTGTTGAATTGGAAATAATTTTGGTTAATAATAATGTTAGTTATATTTGTAATTTCATTTATTAGATCTGTATTTATATTCTGTCTATTTAGAATATCTCTTACAATATCTCGTAGCATGATTGTTGGAATATTTGTATACATATTATTGATGTCAAAAGAACAAATTTGTATAATTTTATTATTATGAAAATTCAATTGTTGGATTTCGTTTATTAATTTTATAGAATTTGTTATGTTAAACGTATTTGGTAGATTAATATCGGACACGCACCTCACACACAACCCGGTATGTTATAATACTTTAAATATTTTGTGATTACTTTTCTTTTGCTTGTATTACGATATATTGAGTAATTCTTTAAAATTATTCCATTTCCTATGTCAGTAGCCAGGATCAGGATATGAAAATTAAAATTGATTTTGCAGATTTAAGACATCCAGGCGCAGTCTTCAAAAATTAAATGGAAGAAGCCTGGAGGTTAAACAAATAAAATCTAACGGGTAGAACAAATCAGTATACGCAGGGCAGCAAGTGCAACAGTTTTTAATTTTAATTGATAGACCTGACGATGATGGAATGAACATCGAAACATGTCGTCATTTTAAAATGTAACAATATCATATGTTGAAATGTTATAATTTTATGTGATTTTAACAATCTATAAGCTTGTGTAAAGACGGTGAATAAAATTATTGTAGTGCAAAGGTAGTTGATTTTTCCGATCATGTAGAGTTATTATTGTCTCTCACGGAGTCCGACGAACGCAAAGGAGTTTTGAAATTTTAATCTGATTTGAAATCAGTCATTGACACTTCCACTTCCAAGACAAGGCAGGGGTTTATTTTAGCAATGACGTACGTGATTCACACACGAGACTACCTTCTAAATTTCCTTCTAAATTTGACCTGTCCCATCCCTATCACGACTAGACTCCCAAGTCTTGAGAAGTCACTTGTCCCAAGTCTTGAGAAGTCCTTGTCCCAAGTCTTGAGAAATCACTTGTCCCAAGTCTTGAGAAGTCACTCGTCCCAAGTCTTGAGAAGTCACTCGTCCCAAGTCTTGAGAAGTCACTTGTCCCAAGTCTTGAGAAGTCACTCGTTTTAAGTCTTGAGAAGTTCTTGTCCCAAGTCTTGAGAAGTCCTTGTCCCAAGTCTTGAGAAGTCACTCGTCCCAAGTCTTGAGAAGTTCTTGTCCCAAGTCTTGAGAAGTCACTTGTCCCAAGTCTTGAGAAGTTCTTGTCCCAAGTCTTGAGAAGTCACTCCTCGCAAGTCTTGAGAAGTTCTTGTCCCAAGTCTTGAGAAGTTCTTGTCCCAAGTCTTGAGAAGTCACTCATCACAAGTCTTGAGAAGTTCTTGTCCCAAGTCTTGAGAAGTTCTTGTCCCAAGTCTTGACAAGTCACTCGTCCCAAGTCTTGAGAAGTTATTGTCCCAAGTCTTGTCTGCTTGTTTAGGGCTGTGCCTCACCTGTCAGCTGAATTCAAATTTTTTCGAAAATTCTTAGTTTTCTTAGCGTTTCGCGCCATTTGCAGTCGTTTTTAATTTTTTTAAAATTTCGAAAAATTTTGAAAATTCTCAATCTTTGAGAAATTTCAATTTTTTCGAAAAATTTCGAAAAATCGAAAAACGTGGCAAATCGTCCAAAAAGCGCACAAAACTAAGAATTTTTGAAAATTTTCAACTTTTAATTTTTTTCCGAATTTTCCGAAAATTTTTGGTTTTGTGCGCATTTCAGAAGGTTTGCAGCGTTTTTTGATTTTTCGAAAAATTTCAAAAAATTTTCCTTCTAAATTTGACCTGTCCCATCCCTATCAGGACTAGACTCCCAAGTCTTGAGAAGTCACTTGTCCCAAGTCTTCAGAAGTCCTTGTCCCAAGTGTTGAGAAGTTCTTGTCCCAACTTATATCTTAATTGCATCCTGCTTGTGTTCCTCAATACAATACTTTTATTTTCCGTCGTTTCACAACCCAAAAGTGTAATAACATTTTTAACCATCCCAAAACACAATACTATAATCATACACCGCACCAATCATCACAGGAAAAATTAAACTACATAAGAACCCATATTCTATCAGACCATTAATAAATTGGACATCAGCCCCTGCATATAAAATAGCAATAAAAATACAAAACATTTTAAAAGAATATTGTAATTTACCAAATACCTTTAATATAACAAATTCTATAAAATTAATAAATGAAATCCAACAATTAAATTTTCATAATAATAAAAATATAGAAATTTGTTCTTTTGACATCAATAATATGTATACAAATATTCCAACAAGCATGCTACGAGATATTATAAGAGATATTCTAAATAGACAGAATATAAATACAGATCTAATAAATGAAATTACAAATATAACTAACATTATTATTAACCAAAATTATTTCCAATTCAACAATGAATATTGGAAACAAGAAACAGGATTACCTATGGGAGCTCCCACCTCGAGCATATTATCTGAAATATTCTTACAATATCTCGAACATGATTACATAGTAAATATATTAAATAAATATCAAATTAAATACTATAGTAGATATGTTGACGATATACTCATGATTTTTGATGGAAAAAATACAGATATAAAAAATGTTTTAAATGAATTTAACAACATAAATCAAAATATACAATTCACTTTAGAAAAAGAACAAAATAACAAATTAAATTATTTAGATCTAACTATAATACGAAACGAAAATAACTTCGAATTCAAAATATACAGAAAGCCCACAAATACAAGCACCATAATTCATGCCTCTTCATGCCATCCGAATGAACATAAACGGATGGCTATTAACTACTTAATAAACAGAAAAAATACATATCCCATAACCACAGAAAACAAACAAATTGAATGTAACACAATAAAACAAATTCTAATAGAAAACGGATATAATAATTATGAATTAAAACCCAAAAATAAAATAAACAATATAAACAACATAAATGAAGACGGAAACGAAAATAAACAAAACAAATGGGCCACATTCACATATATAGGAAAAGAAACCAAATATATAACAAAAACATTTAAAACAAATAACATAAAAATAGCATTTAGAACAAAAAACACTATAAAAAACATCTTGAAACAAAAACCACAAATAGACACAACAAATCAATACGAAAAACCAGGCATATATAGATTAAAATGCAATGATTGCCCGTTAACCTATATAGGCCAAACTGGACGCACCTTTAATCAAAGATATAAAGAGCATATTACAGCAATAAAACATAATAAAGACCATTCAGCATATGCAAAGCATATATTAAACACAGGACATTCATACAACAAAATAGAACATACAATGGACATTATAAAAATAATACAAAACAAACGACATAGAGACACCAGAGAGAAATATCATATACAAAGAACACATAAACAAAACCTTGCATTAAACGACAGCAACATTTACACGAACAATCCGATATTTAACATTCTACAGTCCATTGACCCAACCCCCTAAACAACTTTCACCTATATATAGCCACACACGATACTCACAACTCAGTTGCTGTCTGCCATTCAATAACAACGGACACGCACATCACACACAACCCGGTATGTTATAATACTTTATATTTTGTGATTGCATTTCTTTTGCTTGTAATACGATATATTTGAGTAATTCCTTAAATATAAAATTAGAGTAAAATTATTCCATTTCCTATGTCGGTAGCCAGAATCACGATATGAAAATTAAAATTGATTTTACAGATATAGGCACCCAGGCGCAGTCTCCAAAATTAAATGGAAGAAGCCTGGAGATGTAATAAAATCAAAAACGGGTAAAATCAATATAAGCAGAGCAACAGATACACCAGATTTTAATTTTGATAGACCTGACGATGATAGAATTGTATATCGAAACATGTCGTCAATTTTAAAAATGTAACAATTTTATGTGAAATTTTATGTAATTTTAACAATAAGCTTGTGAAACGACGGAAAATAAAAGTATTGTATTCTTGTCCCAAGTCTTGAGAAGTCACTCGTCCCAAGTCTTGAGAAGTTATTGTCCCAAGACTTGTCTGCTTGTTTAGGGCTGTGCCTCACCTGTCTTAGCTGAATTGAATTTTTTTTTGAAAATTCTTAGTTTTCTTGGCGTTTCACGCCATTTGCAGTCGTTTTCAATTTTTTTAAAATTTCGAAAAATTTTGAAAATTCTCAAAGGGGGTACCCCTTTGAGAAATTTCAATTTTTTCAAAAAATTTCGAAAAATCGAAAAACGTGGCAAATCGTCCAAAAAGCGCACAAAACTAAGAATTTTTGAAAATTTTCAACTTTTAATTTTTTTCCGAATTTTCCGAAAATTTTTGGTTTTGTGCGCATTTCAGAAGGTTTGCAGCGTTTTTTGATTTTTCGAAAAATTTGAAAATTTTTCCTTCTAAATTTGACCTGTCCCATCCCTATCAGGACTAGACTCCCAAGTCTTGAGAAGTCACTTGTCCCAAGTCTTCAGAAGTCCTTGTCCCAAGTGTTGAGAAGTTCTTGTCCCAAGTCTTGAGAAGTCACTCGTCCCAAGTCTTGAGAAGTTATTGTCCCAAGACTTGTCTGCTTGTTTAGGGCTGTGCCTCACCTGTCTTAGCTGAATTCAATTTTTTTCGAAAATTCTTAGTTTTCTTCGCGTTTCACGCCATTTGCAGTCGTTTTTAATTTTTTTAAAATTTCGAAAAATTTTGAAAATTCTCAAAGGGGTACCCCTTTGAGAAATTTCAATTTTTTCGAAAAATTTCGAAAAATCGAAAAACGTGGCAAATCGTCCAAAAAGCGCACAAAACTAAGAATTTTTGAAAATTTTCAACTTTTAATTTTTTTCCGAATTTTTCGAAAATTTTTGGTTTTGTGCGCATTTCAGAAGGTTTGCAGCGGTTTTTGATTTTTCGAAAAATTTCAAAAAATTTTCCTTCTAAATTTGACCTGTCCCATCCCTATCAGGACTAGACTCCCAAGTCTTGAGAAGTCACTTGTCCCAAGTCTTCAGAAGTCCTTGTCCCAAGTGTTGAAGAGTTCTTGTCCCAAGTCTTGAGAAGTCACTCGTCCCAAGTCTTGAGAAGTTATTGTCCCAAGACTTGTCTGCTTGTTTAGGGCTGTGCCTCACCTGTCTTAGCTGAATTGAAATTTTTTTTAAAATTCTTACTTTTCTTGGCGTTTCACGCCATTTGCAGTCGTTTTCAATTTTTTTAAAATTTCGAAAAATTTTGAAAATTCTCAAAGGGGTACCCCTTTGAGAAATTTCAATTTTTTCGAAAAATTTCGAAAAATCGAAAAACGTGGCAAATCGTCCAAAAAGCGCACAAAACTAAGAATTTTTGAAAATTTTCAACTTTTAATTTTTTTCCGAATTTTCCGAAAATTTTTGGTTTTGTGCGCATTTCAGAAGGTTTGCAGCGTTTTTTGATTTTTCGAAAAATTTTCCTTCTAAATTTGACCTGTCCCATCCCTATCAGGACTAGACTCCCAAGTCTTGAGAAGTCACTTGTCCCAAGTCTTCAGAAGTCTTTGTCCCAAGTGTTGAGAAGTTCTTGTCCCAAGTCTTGAGAAGTCACTCGTCCCAAGTCTTGAGAAGTTATTGTCCCAAGACTTGTCTGCTTGTTTAGGGCTGTGCCTCACCTGTCTTAGCTGAATTCAATTTTTTTCGAAAATTCTTAGTTTTCTTCGCGTTTCACGCCATTTGCAGTCGTTTTCAATTTTTTTAAAATTTCGAAAAATCGAAAAACGTGGCAAATCGTCCAAAAAGCGCACAAAACTAAGAATTTATGAAACTTTTCAACTTTTAATTTTTTTCCGAATTTTCCGAAAATTTTTGGTTTTGTGCGCATTTCAGAAGGTTTGCAGCGTTTTTTGATTTTTCGAAAAATTTGAAAATTTTTCCTTCTAAATTTGACCTGTCCCATCCCTATCAGGACTAGACACCCAAGTCTTGAGAAGTCACTTGTCCCAAGTCTTGAGAAGTCCTTGTCCCAAGTGTTGAGAAGTTCTTGTCCCAAGTGTTGAGAAGTTCTTGTCCCAAGTCTTGAGAAGTCACTTGTCCCAAGTCTTGAGAAGTCACTCGTCCCAAGTCTTGAGAAGTCACTCGTCCCAAGTCTTGAGAAGTTCTTGTCCCAAGTCTTGAGAAGTTCTTGTCCCAAGTATTGAGAAGTCCTTGTCCCAAGTCTTGAGAAGTTATTGTCCCAAGTCTTGTCTGCTTGTTTAGGGCTGTGCCTCACCTGTCTTAGCTGAATTCAATTTTTTTCGAAAATTCTTAGTTTTCTTCGCGTTTCACGCCATTTGCAGTCTTTTTTATTTTTTTAAAATTTCGAAAAATTTTGAAAATTCTCAAAGGGGTACCCCTTTGAGAAATTTCAATTTTTTCGAAAAATTTCGAAAAATCGAAAAACGTGGCAAATCGTCCAAAAAGCGCACAAAACTAAGAATTTTTGAAAATTTTCAACTTTTAATTTTTTTCCGAATTTTCCGAAAATTTTTGGTTTTGTGCGCATTTCAGAAGGTTTGCAGCGTTTTTTGATTTTTCGAAAAATTTGAAAATTTTTCCTTCTAAATTTGACCTGTCCCATCCCTATCAGGTCTAGACTCCCAAGTCTTGAGAAGTCACTTGTCCCAAGTCTTGAGAAGTCACTCGTCCCAAGTCTTGAGAAGTTCTTGTCCCAAGTCTTTAGAAGTCACTTGTCCCAAGTCTTGAGAAGTCACTCGTCCCAAGTCTTGAGAAGTTCTTGTCCCAAGTCTTGAGAAGTTCTTGTCCCAAGTTTTGAGAAGTCACTTGTCCCAAGTTTTGAGAAGTTCTTGTCCCAAGTCTTGAGAAGTCCTTGTCCCAAGTCTTGAGAAGTTATTGTCCCAAGTCTTGTCTGCTTGTTTAAGGCTTTGCCTCACCTGTCTTAGCTGAATTCAATTTTTTTCGAATATTCTTAGTTTTCTTCGCGTTTCACGCCATTTGCAGTCGTTTTTAATTTTTTTAAAATTTCGAAAAATTTTGAAAATTCTCAAAGGGGTACCCCTTTGAGAAATTTCAATTTTTTCGAAAAATTTCGAAAAATCGAAAAACGTGGCAAATCGTCCAAAAAGCGCACAAAACTAAGAATTTTTGAAAATTTTCAACTTTTAATTTTTTTCCGAATTTTCCGAAAATTTTTGGTTTTGTGCGCATTTCAGAAGGTTTGCAGCGTTTTTTGATTTTTCGAAAAATTTGAAAATTTTTCCTTCTAAATTTGACCTGTCCCATCCTTATCAGGACTAGACTCCCAAGTCTTGAGAAGTCACTTGTCCCAAGTCTTGAGAAGTCCTTGTCCCAAGTCTTGAGAAGTTCTTGTCCCAAGTCTTGAGAAGTCACTTGTCCCAAGTCTTGAGAAGTCACTCGTCCCAAGTCTTGAGAAGTCACTCGTCCCAAGTCTTAAGAAGTTCTTGTCCCAAGTCTTGAGAAGTCACTCGTCCCAAGTCTTGAGAAGTCACTCGTCCGAAGTCTTGAGAAGTTCTTGTCCCAAGTCTTGAGAAGTTCTTGTCCCAAGTCTTGAGAAGTTCTTGTCCCAAGTCTTGAGAAGTCACTTGTCCCAAGTTTTGAGAAGTCACTCGTCCCAAGTCTTGAGAAGTTCTTGTCCCAAGTCTTGAGAAGTTCTTGTCCCAAGTCTTGAGAAGTCACTTGTCCCAAGTCTTGAGAAGTTCTTGTCCCAAGTCTTGAGAAGTCCTTGTCCCAAGTCTTGAGAAGTTATTGTCCCAAGTCTTGTCTGCTTGTTTAAGGCTTTGCCTCACCTGTCTAAGCTGAATTCAATTTTTTTCGAATATTCTTTGTTTTCTTCGCGTTTCACGCCAGTTGCAGTCGTTTTTAATTTTTTTAAAAATTTCGAAAAATTTTGAAAATTCTCAAAGGGGTACCCCTTTGAGAAATTTCAATTTTTTCGAAAAATTTCGAAAAATCGAAAAACGTGGCAAATCGTCCAAAAAGCGCACAAAAATAAGAATTTTTGAAAATTTTCAACTTTTAATTTTTTCCGAATTTTCCGAAAATTTTTGGTTTTGTGCGCATTTCAGAAGGTTTGCAGCGTTTTTTTGATTTTTCGAAAAATTTGAAAATTTTTCCTTCTAAATTTGACCTGTCCCATCCCTATCAGGACTAGACACCCAAGTCTTGAGAAGTCACTTGTCCCAAGTCTTGAGAAGTCCTTGTCCCAAGTCTTGAGAAGTTCTTGTCCCAAGTCTTGAGAAGTCACTTGTCCCAAGTCTTGAGAAATCCTTGTCCCAAGTCTTGAGAAGTTCTTGTCCCAAGTCTTGAGAAGTCACTTGTCCCAAGTCTTGAGAAGTCATTCGTCCCAAGTCTTGAGAAGTCACTCGTCCCAAGTCTTGAGAAGTTCTTGTCCCAAGTCTTGAGAAGTCACTTGTCCCAAGTCTTGAGAAGTCCTTGTCCCAAGTCTTGAGAAGTCACTTGTCCCAAGTCTTGAGAAGTCACTCGTCCCAAGGCTTGAGAAGTCACTCGTCCAAAGTCTTCAGAAGTCACTCGTCCCAAGTCTTGAGAAGTTCTTGTCCCAAGTCTTGAGAAGTCACTCGTCCCAAGTCTTGAGAAGTCACTCGTCCCAAGTCTTGAGAAGTTCTTGTCCCAAGTCTTGAGAAGTCACTTGTCCCAAGTCTTGAGAAGTTCTTGTCCCAAGTCTTGACAAGTCACTCGTCCCAAGTCTTGAGAAGTTATTGTCCCAAGTCTTGTCTGCTTGTTTAGGGCTGTGCCTCACCTGTCTTAGCTGAATTCAAATTTTTTTCGAAAATTCTTAGTTTTCTTCGCGTTTCGCGCCATTTGCAGTCGTTTTTAATTTTTTTAAAATTTCGAAAAATTTTGAAAATTCTCAAAGGGGTACCCCTTTGAGAAATTTCAATTTTTTCGAAAAATCGAAAAACGTGGCAAATCGTCCAAAAAGCGCACAAAACTAAGAATTTTTGAAAAATTTCAACTTTTAATTTTTTTTCCGAATTTTCCGAAAATTTTTGGTTTTGTGCGCATTTCAGAAGGTTTGCAGCGTTTTTTGATTTTTCGAAAAATTTGAAAATTTTTCCTTCTAAATTTGACCTGTCCCATCCCTATCAGTACTAGACTCCCAAGTCTTGAGAAGTCACTTGTCCCAAGTCTTGAGAAGTCACTTGTCCCAATTCTTGAGAAGTCACTTGTCCCAAGTCTTGAGAAGTTCTTGTCCCAAGTCTTGAGAAGTCACTCGTCCCAAGTCTTGAGAAGTCACTCGTCCCAAGTCTTGAGAAGTTCTTGTCCCAAGTCTTGAGAAGTCACTTGTCCCAAGTCTTGAGAAGTTCTTGTCCCAAGTCTTGAGAAGTCACATGTCCCAACTCTTGAGAAGTCACTCGTCCCAAGTCTTGAGAAGTTATTGTCCCAAGTCTTGTCTGCTTGTTTAGGGCTGTGCCTCACCTGTGTTAGCTGAATTCAAATTTTTTTTCGAAAATTCTTAGTTTTTCTTCGCGTTTCACGCCATTTGCAGTCGTTTTTAATTTTTTTAAAATTTCGAAAATTTTTGAAAATTCTCAAAGGGGTACCCCTTTGAGAAATTTCAATTTTTTCGAAAAATTTCGAAAAGTCGAAAAACGTGGCAAATCGTCCAAAAAGCGCACAAAACTAAGAATTTTTGAAAATTTTCAACTTTTAATTTTTTTCCGATTTTTCCGAAAATTTTTGGTTTTGTGCGCATTTCAGAAGGTTTGCAGCGTTTTTGATTTTTCGAAAAATTTGAAAATTTTTCCTTCTAAATTTGACCTGTCCCATCCCTATCAGGACTAGACACCCAAGTCTTGAGAAGTCACTTGTCCCAAGTCTTCAGAAGTCCTTGTCCCAAGTGTTGAGAAGTTCTTGTCCCAAGTCTTGAGAAGTCACTTGTCCCAAGTCTTGAGAAGTCACTCGTCCCAAGTCTTGAGAAGTTATTGTCCCAAGTCTTGAGAAGTCACTTGTCCCAAGACTTGAGAAGTCATTCGTCCCAAGTCTTGAGAAGTCACTCGTCCCAAGTCTTGAGAAGTCCTTGTCCCAAGTCTTGAGAAGTCACTCGTCCCAAGTCTTGAGAAGTCACTCGTTCCAAGTCTTGAGAAGTCACTCGTCCCAAGTCTTGAGAAGTTCTTGTCCCAAGTCTTGAGAAGTCACTTGTCCCAAGACTTGAGAAGTAACTCGTCCCAAGTCTTGAGAATTTCTTGTCCCAAGTCTTGAGAAGTCACATGTCCCAAGTCTTGAGAAGTAACTCGTCACAAGTCTTGAGAACTCACTCCTCCCAAGTCTTGAGAAGTTCTTGTTCCAAGTCTTGAGAAGTCACTTGTCCCAAGTCTTGAGAAGTTCTTGTCCCAAGTCTTGAGAAGTCACTTGTCCCAAGTCTTGAGAAGTCCTACTCAGAATATATTTATTTTGTTTTCATTTAATTTTCTTTGCTTTGATTGAAATTAATGTTTGTTTTTTGATTTTGTTCAGGTGATGA